>NC_086446.1:426069523-426304523 GCF_028390025.1 Pseudophryne corroboree | reverse complement strand
AGGTCTAGCAGCCGCTCTAAAGGAAAGAGGGACCGGTCTCGTAGTCGCTCTAAAGGGAAGAGGGACCGATCTCGAAGTCGCTCTAAAGGAAAACGAGATGATTCTAAGGAAAAGAGGGAGCGGTCCCGAGAGAGATCACGCAGCCAGTCAAAGGGAAAAAGAGAGCGGTCTCTGGAGAGATCTGGTAGTCCGCCAGTGGGGACCAGGGAAGTTTCTGGAGAGAGATCACGAAGTCGGTCAAAGAGCCGTGACCGCTCCCGCAGTCGCTCTCGAAGTAGAAGGGATCGTTCTAGAAGTCTCTCAAATACTAAACAGGAAAGATCTTCCCGCAGTCGATCCAGATCTCCCTCACCAAGGGAGAATGGAAAGGAGAATGCTAGATCCCGGTCCAAATCACCTCTTCCATTTGTTAGCTATGAGAGCTCAGTGTCTCCTCCTCCCCAGCCTTCCTCTGCTGCCAGTTCCAGGTCAGGTTCCAGCTCCCCAGAGTAGTTTTCATTGTAAAGTAGATCATGCCCAGTGTTAGTTCTGAGCTACCACAAGTCAATACCCACAGTCAATATCTTGTATGTTTCAGCGCAAGCTTGAGTTTGTTCTTCCTCTTTTCTATGCCATTTATCGTAGCAAGAGAAGAGTCTCAGCTGTGTAAATACGAATAGGCAATAACTTTATAAGTGCATGTTATTTCTTTAAGTACTTCAGGGTTTTTCCCATTCAATATTATCTAGTACAGTGGATTTATATAGTGAATAAATGCATTAAAACTATTATGATTGATGTACATAGTACACCTTTAATAAGTGCATTGGTCTAAAGTATTAAAGTCTACTGTGCTTGAGAATTCATTGTTCATCCCATTTCAGCCTCTAGCTGCCAACCTTGTAAATAAAAATTTGTATTGTCTTGAAGGGGTGATTTTATTTTCCCTTTTTAGGATGTTCTGTATGTACATTTTTTTGCATAGCAAATAAAGTTTTGATTTTCTTCTGCTGTGCAAACTTGGCTTCTAGTGTTTATATTTGCATTCTGATATTCTATATGGTCTAGTAAAGTGGTTACGTTTGCAAAAATCCATTTGCAACATCGGCCACATCCCAACTCTCCACTTCTTGTAGCCATTTTTCTAAGAACTGTAGCTGCTCTTCAGAAAAAGCTAGCTGTGACATGGCTGCAGAAGATTAAGAGAGGATTAGATGCTGCTCAATAAATTGCATTCGCCTGGATAGAATAGACCTGTATGTAGAATGATGTGTAGGTTACATTTTGGGGATGGTATCGGGATGCCAGCAGTCAGAATACAGACAGCAGCATCCCGACGCTCAGGATCCTGACAGCTATATGGTAAGTTAACTCCCTTTGTACCCACCCCACCACATGCTGCCCCTCCTCCCCCCACAGCCTAATCCTAACCCCCAGCCCTCTGCGGAGTCCCAGCATACGTTGATCGGGATTCTGATGTTCGTGATCATTTCTATCCTTGTCTGGATGCTGATGTTGTGATTCTGACTACTGGGATCCCGAACAAATCCCACATTTTGTGCTGGAGCCATGTTTCATATGTGGCTGGTGTTAAATGGCCAATCTGGTAACCGTGTTGACGAATCTTTAGAATTGATCTACTGAATGTGTAACTAGTTTATTGGCCCTATAATAAATTGCTGCAAAAAATAAGATTTTACTCACCGGTAAATCTATTTCTCGTAGTCCGTAGTGGATGCTGGGAACTCCGAAAGGACCATGGGGAATAGCGGCTCCGCAGGAGTCTGGGCACAACTAAAAGAAAGCTTTCTCTATCGTCCTAGTGGATGCTGGGGTTCCTGAAAGGACCATGGGGAATAGCGGCTCCGCAGGAGACAGGGCACAAAAAGTAAAGCTTTTTCCGATCAGGTGGTGTGCACTGGCTCCTCCCCCTATGACCCTCCTCCAGACTCCAGTTAGATTTTTGTGCCCGGCCGAGAAGGGTGCAATCTAGGTGGCTCTCCTAAAGAGCTGCTTAGAAAAAGTTTAGCTAGGTTTTTTATTTTACAGTGATTCCTGCTGGCAACAGGATCACTGCAGCGAGGGACTGAGGGGAGAAGGAGTCAACTCACCTGCGTGCAGGATGGATTGGCTACTGGACATCAAGCTCCAGAGGGACGATCACGGGTACAGCCTGGATGGTCACCGGAGCCACGCCGCCGGCCCCCTTGCAGATGCTGAAGACAGAAGAGGTCCAGAATCGGCGGCTGAAGACTCCTGCAGTCTTCAAAAGGTAGCGCACAGCACTGCAGCTGTGCGCCATTTTCCTCTCAGCACACTTCACACGGCAGTCACTGAGGGTGCAGGGCGCTGGGAGGGGGGCGCCCTGGGAGGCAAAATGATTACCTATAAAGGCTAAAAATACCTCACATATAGCCCTAGAGGCTATATGGAGATATTTAACCCCTGCCTAATTTTTCTAAATAGCGGGAGACGAGCCCGCCAGAAAAGGGGCGGGGCCTATCTCCTCAGCACACGGCGCCATTTCCTCTCACAGCTCCGCTGGTCAGGACGGCTCCCAAGTCTCTCCCCTGCACTGCACTACAGAAACAGGGTAAAACAGAGAGGGGGGGGCACATTTATGGCGAAAATTTGATATAACAAAGCAGCTATAAGGGAGCACTTATTATAAGGCTATCCCTGATATATATATAGCGCTTTTGGTGTGTGCTGGCAAACTCTCCCTCTGTCTCCCCAAAGGGCTAGTGGGTCCTGTCTTCGTTAGGAGCATTCCCTGTGTGTCTGCTGTGTCGACATGTATGAGGACGATATTGGTGTGGAGGCGGAGCAATTGCCAAATATGAGGATGTCACCCCCTAGGGAGTCGACACCGGAATGGATGCCTTTATTTATGGAACTACGGGATAGTGTCAACACGCTAAAGCAGTCGTTTGACGACATGAGGCGGCCGGACAATCAATTAGTGCCTGTCCAGGCGACTCAAACACCGTCAGGGGCTGTGAAACGCCCTTTGCCTCAGTCGGTCGACCCAGACACAGGCGATGACTCCAGTGGTGACGGTGACGAATCAACCGTATTTTCCAGTAGGGCCACACGTTATATGATTTTGGCAATGAAGGAGGCGTTACATTTAGCTGATACTACAGGTACCACTAAACAGGGTATTATGTGGGGTATGAAAAAACTACCTATAGTTTTTCCTGAATCAGAAGAATTAAATGACGTGTGTAATGAAGCGTGGGTTGCCCCGGATAAAAAGCTGATAATTTCAAAGAAATTATTGGCATTATACCCTTTCCCACCAGAGGTTAGGGAGCGCTGGGAAACACCTCCTAGGGTGGACAAGGCGCTAACACGCTTATCTAAACAAGTGGCGTTACCCTCTCCTGAGACGGCCGCACTTAAAGATCCATCAGATAGGAGGATGGAAAATATCCAAAAAAGTATATACACACATGCAGGTGTTATACTACGACCAGCTGTAGCGACTGCCTGGATGGGCAGTGCTGGGGTAGTTTGGTCAGAGTCCCTGATTGAAAATATTGATACCCTGGACAGGGACAATATTTTACTGTCGTTAGAACAAATAAAGGATGCATTTCTTTATATGCGTGATGCACAGAGGGATATCTGCACACTGGCATCACGGGTAAGTGCTATGTCCATTTCGGCCAGAAGAGCTTTATGGACGCGACAGTGGACAGGCGATGCGGATTCAAAACGGCATATGGAAGTTTTGCCGTATAAAGGGGAGGAGTTATTTGGAGTCGGTCTATCAGATTTGGTGGCCACGGCTACAGCCGGGAAATCCACCTTTCTACCTCAAGTCACTCCCCCACAGAAAAAGGCACCGACTTTTCAACCGCAGCCCTTTCGTTCCTTTAAAAATAAGAGAGCAAAGGGCTATTCATATCTGCCACGAGGCAAAGGTCGAGGGAAGAGACAGCAACACGCAGCTCCTTCCCAGGAACAGAAGCCCTCCCCGGCTTCTACAAAAGCCTCAGCATGACGCTGGGGCTTCTCAAGCGGACTCGGGGAAGGTGGGCGGTCGTCTCAAAAATTACAGCGCGCAGTGGGCTCACTCGCAGGTAGATCCCTGGATCCTGCAGATAATATCTCAAGGGTACAGGTTGGAATTAGAGACGGATCCACCTCGCCGTTTCCTGAAGTCTGCTTTACCAACGTCCCCCTCCGAAAGGGAGACGGTTTTGGAAGCCATTCACAAGCTGTACTCTCAGCAGGTGATAGTCAAGGTACCTCTTCTACAACAAGGGAAGGGGTATTATTCCACTCTTTTTGTGGTACCGAAGCCGGATGGCTCGGTAAGGCCTATTCTAAATCTGAAGTCCTTGAACCTGTACATAAAGAAGTTCAAGTTCAAAATGGAGTCACTCAGAGCAGTGATAGCGAACCTGGAAGAGGGGGACTTTATGGTATCCTTGGACATCAAGGATGCGTATCTCCACGTTCCAATTTACCCCTCACACCAGGGGTACCTCAGGTTCGTTGTACAAAACTGTCACTATCAGTTTCAGACGCTGCCGTTCGGATTGTCCACGGCACCTCGGATCTTTACAAAGGTAATGGCCGAGATGATGATTCTTCTTCGAAGAAAAGGCGTATTAATTATCCCATACTTGGACGATCTCCTAATAAGGGCGAGGTCCAGAGAACAGCTAGAGATGGGATTAGCACTGTCTCAAGAAGTGCTAAAACAGCACGGGTGGATTCTGAATATTCCAAAATCCCAGTTAATGCCGACAACTCGTCTGCTGTTCCTAGGGATGATTCTGGACACGGTTCAGAAAAAGGTTTTTCTCCCGGAGGAAAAAGCCAAGGAGTTATCCGAGCTTGTCAGGAACCTCCTAAAACCAGGAAAAGTGTCTGTACATCAATGCACAAGAGTCCTGGGAAAAATGGTGGCTTCTTACGAAGCAATTCCATTCGGCAGATTCCACGCAAGAATTTTCCAAAGGGATCTGTTGGACAAATGGTCAGGGTCGCATCTTCAGATGCACCTACGGATAACCCTGTCTCCAAGGACAAGGGTGTCTCTTCTGTGGTGGTTGCAGAGTCCTCATCTATTGGAGGGCCGCAGATTCGGCATACAGGATTGGATCCTGGTGACCACGGACGCCAGCCTGAGAGGCTGGGGAGCAGTCACACAAGGAAGAAACTTCCAGGGAGTATGGACGAGCCTGGAAACGTCTCTTCACATAAACATTCTGGAACTAAGAGCAATATACAATGCTCTAAGCCAGGCAGAACCTCTGCTTCAGGGAAAACCGGTGTTGATCCAGTCGGACAACATCACGGCAGTCGCCCATGTGAACAGACAGGGCGGCACAAGAAGCAGGAGTGCAATGGCAGAAGCTGCAAGGATTCTTCGCTGGGCAGAGAATCATGTGATAGCGCTGTCAGCAGTGTTCATCCCGGGAGTGGACAACTGGGAAGCAGACTTCCTCAGCAGACACGATCTTCACCCGGGAGAGTGGGGACTTCATCCAGAAGTCTTCCACATGCTGGTAACCCGTTGGGAAAGACCAATGGTGGACATGATGGCGTCTCGCCTCAACAAAAAACTGGACAGGTATTGCGCCAGGTCAAGAGATCCGCAGGCAATAGCTGTGGACGCGCTGGTAACGCCTTGGGTGTACCAGTCGGTGTATGTGTTTCCTCCTCTGCCTCTCATACCAAAAGTATTGAGAATTATACGGCAAAGAGGCGTAAGAACGATACTAGTGGTTCCGGATTGGCCAAGAAGGACTTGGTACCCGGAACTTCAAGAGATGATCACGGAAGATCCGTGGCCTCTACCTCTAAGGAGGGACTTGCTTCAGCAGGGTCCCTGTCTGTTTCAAGACTTACCGCGGCTGCGTTTGACGGCATGGCGGTTGAACGCCGGATCCTAATGGAAAAAGGCATGCCGGAAGAAGTCATTCCTACTTTGATTAAAGCAAGGAAAGAAGTAACCGTGCAACATTATCACCGAATTTGGCGAAAATATGTTGCGTGGTGCGAAGATCGGAGTGCTCCGACGGAGGAATTTCAACTGGGTCGATTCCTACATTTCCTGCAATCAGGATTGTCTATGGGTCTCAAATTGGGATCTATTAAGGTTCAAATTTCGGCCCTGTCGATTTTCTTCCAAAAAGAATTGGCTTCAGTCCCTGAAGTCCAGACCTTTGTTAAGGGAGTGCTGCATATACAGCCTCCTGTGGTGCCTCCAGTGGCACCGTGGGATCTCAATGTAGTTTTGGATTTTCTAAAATCTCATTGGTTTGAACCACTAAATAAGGTGGATTTGAAATATCTCACTTGGAAAGTGACCATGCTTCTAGCCCTGGCTTCTGCCAGGAGAGTGTCAGAATTGGCAGCTTTATCTTACAAAAGCCCATATCTGATTTTCCATTCGGACAGGGCAGAACTGCGGACTCGTCCGCATTTTCTCCCTAAGGTGGTGTCAGCATTTCATCTGAACCAGCCTATTGTAGTGCCTGCGGCTACAAGTGACTTGGAGGACTCCAAGTTACTGGACGTTGTCAGAGCATTAAAAATATATATTGCAAGAACAGCTGGAGTCAGAAAATCTGACTCGTTGTTTATATTGTATGCACCCAACAAGATGGGTGCTCCTGCGTCTAAGCAGACGATTGCTCGTTGGATCTGTAGCACAATCCAACTGGCACATTCTGTGGCAGGCCTGCCACAGCCTTAATCTGTAAAGGCCCACTCCACAAGGAAGGTGGGCTCATCTTGGGCGGCTGCCCGAGGGGTCTCGGCATTACAACTTTGCCGAGCAGCTACGTGGTCAGGGGAGAACACGTTTGTAAAATTTTACAAATTTGATACTCTGGCTAAGGAGGACCTGGAGTTCTCTCATTCGGTGCTGCAGAGTCATCCGCACTCTCCCGCCCGTTTGGGAGCTTTGGTATAATCCCCATGGTCCTTTCAGGAACCCCAGCATCCACTAGGACGATAGAGAAAATAAGATTTTACTTACCGATAAATCTATTTCTCGGAGTCCGTAGTGGATGCTGGGCGCCCATCCCAAGTGCGGATTATCTGCATAAATTGTACATAGTTATTGTTAACTTATTCGGGTTATTATTGTAGGAAGCCATCTTTCAGAGGCTCCGCTGTTATCATACTGTTAACTGGGTTTAGATCACAAGTTGTACGGTGTGATTGGTGTGGCTGGTATGAGTCTTACCCGGGATTCAAAATCCTCCCTTATTGTGTACGCTCGTCCGGGCACAGTACCTAACTGGAGTCTGGAGGAGGGTCATAGGGGGAGGAGCCAGTGCACACCACCTGATCGGAAAAAGCTTTACTTTTTGTGCCCTGTCTCCTGCGGAGCCGCTATTCCCCATGGTCCTTTCAGGAACCCCAGCATCCACTACGGACTCCGAGAAATAGATTTATCGGTAAGTAAAATCTTATTTTTAGACTACCTGGTGTGCACTGGCTCCTCCCACTATGACCCTCCTCCAAGCCTCAGTTAGGATACTGTGCCTGGAAGAGCTGACACAATAAGGAAGGATTTTGAATCCCGGGTAAGACTCATACCAGCCACACCAATCACACCGTATAACTCGTGATACCATATCCAGTTAACAGTATGAAACATAACTGAGCCTCTCAACAGATGGCTCATAACAATAACCCTTTAGTGAACAATAACTATGTACAAGTATTGCAGACAATCCGCACTTGGGATGGGCGCCCAGCATCCACTACGGACTACGAGAAATAGATTTACCGGTGAGTAAAATCTTATTTTCTCTAACGTCCTAGTGGATGCTGGGAACTCTGTAAGGACCATGGGGATTATACCAAAGCTCCCAAACGGGCGGGAGAGTGCGGATGACTCTGCAGCACCGAATGAGAGAACTCAAGGTCCTCCTCAGCCAGGGTATCAAATTTGTAGAATTTTGCAAACGTGTTTGCCCCTGACCAAGTAGCAGCTCGGCAAAGTTGTAAAGCCGAGACCCCTCGGGCAGCCGCCCAAGATGAGCCCACCTTCCTTGTAGAATGGGCTTTAACTGATTTAGGATGCGGCAGTCCCGCCGCAGAATGCGCCAGCTGAATTGTGCTACAAATCCAGCGAGCAATAGTCTGCTTAGAAGCAGGAGCACCCAGTTTGTTGGGTGCATACAGGATAAATAGCGAGTCAGTTTTCCTGACTCCAGCCGTCCTGGAAACATAAATTTTCAAGGCCCTGACTACGTCCAGTAACTTGGAATCCTCCAAGTCGCTAGTAGCCGCAGGCACTACAATAGGTTGGTTCAAGTGAAAAGCAGATACCACCTTAGGGAGAAACTGGGGACGAGTCCTCAATTCTGCCCTATCCATATGGAAAATCAGATAAGGGATTTTAAATGACAAAGCCGCCAATTCTGATACACGCCTGGCCGAAGCCAAGGCCAATAACATGACCACTTTCCACGTGAGATATTTTAGATCCACGGTCTTTAGTGGCTCAAACCAATGTGATTTTAGGAAACTCAACACCACGTTGAGATCCCAGGGTGCCACTGGAGGCACAAAAGGGGGCTGAATATGCAGCACTCCTTTTACAAATGTCTGAACTTCAGGTAGTGAAGCTAGTTCTTTTTGGAAGAAAATTGACAGAGCCGATATCTGTACCTTACTGGAGCCTAATTTTAGGCCCATAGTCACTCCTGCCTGTAGGAAGTGCAGAAATCGACCCAGCTGAAATTCCTCTGTTGGGGCCTTACTGGCCTCACACCAAGCAACATATTTCCGCCATATGCGGTGATAATGTTTTACAGTTACATCTTTCCTGGCTTTAATCAGCGTAGGAATGACATCCTCCGGAATGCCCTTTTCCTTTAGGATCCGGCGTTCAACCGCCATACCGTCAAACGCAGCCGCGGTAAGTCTTGGAACAGACAGGGCCCCTGCTGCAGCAGGTCCTGTCTGAGCGGCAGAGGCCATGGGTCCTCTGAGATCATCTCTTGAAGTTCCGGGTAGCACGCTCTTCTTGGTCAATCCGGAACCACGAGTATTGTCCTTACTCCTCGTTTTCTTATTATTCTCAGTACCTTTGGTATGAGAGGCAGAGGAGGGAACACATAAACTGACTGGTACACCCACGGTGTCACTAGAGCGTCCACCGCTATCGCCTGAGGGTCCCTTGACCTGGCGCAATATCTCTAGTTTTTTGTTTAGGCGGGACGCCATCATGTCCACCTGTGGCCGTTCCCAACGATTTACAATCAGTGTGAAGACTTCTGGATGAAGTCCCCACTCTCCCGGGTGGAGGTCGTGCCTGCTGAGGAAGTCTGCTTCCCAGTTGTCCACTCCCGGAATGAACACTGCTGACAGTGCTAGTACGTGATTTTCCGCCCATCGGAGAATCCTTGTGGCTTCTGCCACTGCCGTCCTGCTTCTTGTGCCGCCCTGTCGGTTTACGTGGGCGACTGCCGTGATGTTGTTTGACTGGATCAATACCGGCTAGTGTAGAAGCAGGGGTTTTGCCTGACTTAGGGCATTGTAAATGGCCCTTAGTTCTAGAATATTTATGTGTAGGGAAGTCTCCTGACTCGACCATAGTCCTTGGAAGTTTCTTCCCTGTGTGACTGCCCCCCAGCCTCGAAGGCTGGCATCCGTGGTCACCAGGACCCAGTCCTGTATGCCGAATCTGCAGCCCTCTAGAAGATGAGCACTCTGCAGCCACCACAGCAGAGACACCCTGGTTCTTGGAGACAGGGTTATTAGCCGATGCATCTGAAGATGCGATCCGGACCATTGGTCCAACAGGTCCCACTGAAAGATTCTGGCATGGAACCTGCCGAAAGGAATTGCTTCGTAAGAAGCCACCATCTTTCCCAGGACTCGCGTGCAGTGATGCACCGACACCTGTTTTGGTTTCAGGAGGTCTCTGACTAGAGATGACAGCTCCTTGGCTTTCTCCTCCGGGAGAAACACTTTTTTCTGGACTGTGTCCAGAATCATTCCCAGGAACAGTAGACGTGTCGTCGGAACCAGCTGTGACTTTGGAATATTCAGAATCCAACCGTGCTGGTGTAGCACCTCCTGAGATAGTGCTACTCCTACCAACAACTGCTCCCTGGATCTCGCCTTTATTAGGAGATCGTCCAAGTACGGGATAATTAAAACTCCCTTTTTTCGAAGGAGTATCATCCTTTCCGCCATTACCTTGGTAAACACCCTCGGTGCCGTGGACAGTCCAAACGGCAGCGTCTGGAATTGGTAATGGCAATTCTGTACCGCAAATCTGAGGTACTCCTGGTGAGGATGATAAATGGGGACATGCAAGTAAGCATCCTTGATGTCCAGGGATACCATGTAATCCCCCTCGTCCAGGCTTGCAATAACCGCCCTGAGCGATTCCATCTTGAACTTGAATTTTTTTATGTATGTGTTCAAGGATTTCAAATTTAAAATGGGTCTCACCGAACCGTCCGGTTTCGGTACCACAAACAGTGTGGAATAGTAACCCCGTCCTTGTTGAAGTAGGGGCACCTTGACAATCACCTGCTGGGAATACAGCTTGTGAATTGCCTCTAGCACAGCCTCCCTGCCTGAGGGAGTTGTTGGCAAGGCAGATTTGAGGAAACGGCGGGGGGGGGGGGGGGGAGAGACGCCTCGAATTCCAGCTTGTACCCCTGAGATACTACTTGAAAGATCCAGGGATCTACCTGTGAGCGAGCCCACTGATCGCTGAAATTTGAGGCGGCCCCCCACCGTACCTGGCTCCGCCTGTGGAGCCCCACCGTCATGCGGCGGACTTGGAAGAAGCGGGGGAGGACTTTTGCTCCTGGGAACCTGCTGTTTGTTGCAGCCTTTTTCCCCTACCTCTGCCTCTGGACAGAAAAGACCCGCCTTTTCCTCGCCTGTTTTTCTGGGTCCGAAAGGACTGTACCTGATAAAACGGTGCTTTCTTAGGCTGTGAGGGAACATGGGGTAAAAATGCTGACTTCCCAGCTGTTGCTGTGGAAACTAGGTCCGAGAGACCATCCCCGAATAACTCCTCACCCTTATAAGGCAACACTTCCATGTGCCTTTTGGAATCTGCATCCCCTGTCCACGGCCGGGTCCATAAGCCTCTCCTAGCAGAAATGGACAATGCACTTATTTTAGATGCCAGCCGGCAGATCTCCCTCTGTGCATCTCTCATGTATAAGACTGAGTCTTTTATATGCTCTATGGTTAGCAGAATAGTGTCCCTGTCTAGGGTGTCAATATTTTCTGACAGGGAATCTGACCATGCAGCAGCAGCACTGCACATCCATGCTGACGCAATAGCTGGTCTAAGTATAATGCCTGAGTGTGTATATACAGACTTCAGGATCGCCTCCTGCTTTCTATCCGCAGGCTCCTTCAGGGCGGCCGTATCCGGAGACGGAAGTGCCACCTTTTTAGACAAACGTGTGAGCGCTTTATCCACCCTAGGAGGTGTTTCCCAACGTGCCCTATCCTCTGGCGGGAAAGGGAATGCCATTAGTAATATTTTAGAGTTTACCAATCTTTTATCGGGGAAAGCCCACGCTTCTTCACACACTTCATTTAATTCTTCAGATGGGGGAAAAACTACGGGTAGTTTTTTCTCCCCAAACATAATACCCTTTTTCGTGGTACCTGGGTTTATATCCGAAATATGTAACACCTCTTTCATTGCCTCAATCATGCAACGAATGGCCCTAGTGGACATTAGATTAGACTCATTGTCGTCGACACTGGTATCAGTATCTGTGTCGACATCTGCGTCTACCATCTGAGGTAGCGGGTGTTTTAGAGCCCCTGATGGCCTTTGAGACACCTGGGCAGGCACGAGCTGAGAAGCCGGCTGTCCCGCATTTGGCATGTCGTCAAATTTTTTGTGTAAGGAGTCGACACTTGCACGTAATTCCTTCCATAAAACCATCCACTCAGGTGTCTGCCCCGCAGGGGGTGACATCACTTCTATAGGCATCTGCTCCGCCTCCACATTATTATCCTCATCAAACATGTCGACACAGCCGTACCGACACACCGCACACACACACCGGGAATGCTCTAACAGAGGACAGGACCCCACAGAAGCCCTTTGGGGAGACAGAGAGAGAGAGTATGCCAGCACACACCAGAGCGCTATATAATGCAGGGACTAACTGAATTATGTCCCCTATAGCTGCTATAATATTTACTGCGCCTAAATTTAGTGCCCCCCTTCTCTTTTTTACCCTTTCTGTAGTGTAGACTGCAGGGGAGAGCCAGGGAGCTTCCTTCCAGCGGAGCTGTGAGGGAGAAATGGCGCCAGTGTGCTGAGGGAGATAGCTCCGCCCCTTTTTTGCGGACTTTTCTCCCGCTTTTTTAAGGATTCTGGCAGGGATAATTATCACATATATAGCCTCTGGGGCTATATATTGTGATTATTTTGCCAGCCAAGGTGTTTTTATTGCTGCTCAGGGCGCCCCCCAGCGCCCTGCACCCTCAGTGACCGAAGTGTGTATGAGGAGCAATGGCGCACAGCTGCAGTGCTGTGCGCTACCTTGGTGAAGACAGAAGTCTTCATGCCGCCGATTTTCCGGACTTCTTCTGGCTCTGTAAGGGGGACGGCGGCGCGGCTCCGGGAACGAACACCAAGGCCAGTTCCATGCAGTCGATCCCTCTGGAGCTAATGGTGTCCAGTAGCCTAAGAAGCCCAAGCTAGCTGCAAGCAGGTAGGTTCGCTTCTTCTCCCCTTAGTCCCTCGTTGCAGTGAGCCTGTTGCCAGCAGGTCTCACTGTAAAATAAAAAACCTAAAATATACTTTCTTTCTAGGAGCTCAGAAGAGCCCCTAGTGTGCTTCCAGCTCGGCCGGGCACAAAAATCTAACTGAGGCTTGGAGGAGGGTCATAGTGGGAGGAGCCAGTGCACACCAGGTAGTCTAAAAGCTTTCTTTTAGTTGTGCTCAAACTCCTGCGGAGCCGCTATTCCCCATGGTCCTTTCGGAGTTCCCAGCATCCACTAGGACGTTAGAGAAATGTTGATTCTATTGCATGTATTCATTTTCAGTTTTACATTGTCAAACAAGGTTGCAGTGTTCATCTTAAGCTGGATATGTTAAGATTCTGTCCAATCTTCTGCTTGGAACGAAAATCTGGTAATGTCTTTGAAGAAATGACAATCAACCATTTGCTCACAAAATCTAGAAAAAACAAACTTGTTTGGATAAATTTGTTAAATTAAACTGAATAAACACATTTGTCTGTGCATGTGCCGAGCGTCCATCCCGGCCTGCAATGTCGCCCGTCTTCGGCTGCACAGAGCGCTCAGATAGAAGGTTCTGTGCGTGGCTGGGGATTGCAGCCTTCTAGGCCGTAGTTCTACTTCCACACTGGAGGTGGGGATTGTTTGCTCGGGAATGGTTAGCCTGGGGGTATTGCTTAGTTGTGGGTGGGGTTTATCTGCTCATTAATGTTGCTGCTGTGGAGGGGTGGGGTGTTACGGTGTTTGCTCGGTAGCTGCACAACATTGTATGGCTGTGAAGGGCTGGTTTGCCTGGGGGTAGCCCTTTAGTTGTGTAACTGTGGGGAGGGGGTGACACGTTGGGCTAACTCCTGCACTTTCATGCTGGCGCCAAGATTTTCGAAAAAATTGTCAAAACCTGGCATAGTGTGTATGCTAAAAATTGTGTTCTGGGATTGTATGATTGTAAGAAATCAGAAAGATTTGCATATTTGTAACATCATTCAAGTGTGTCCCTATCTTAACACAAGCTCCTACACAAGATAAGAATGGTCTATAATCTTTAGAAATAGTTGGGCATTATCAGAAGTGCTGATGGTCCAAAACTACTTTAGAAACACCACTTAACACCTGCTTTCAATTTAAATTTTGTAAAACTGATATTAGGTAATTATAGAGCCAGTAGATTAGCATCTTAAATAGGTAGATAGGATTTTGTTTAAATCCTTGCAGTGGTGACCTCCACTGGAAAAATGGCAGTGTTACTCTACCAAGTGGGAGCAGAGTCTGCAATACCACTGGTTTGTTGATAGGCTTTGGGTCTTGGCGATGGGTAGTGGTCTGCTGCTCTGCCCCTACCTCCTCTACCAGATGCGGTGGCTCCTCTGGCCCAACCTCTAAAAGAATGTGGGGCTTGAAAGGAGGGACCAGCTTGGTTATGTCGAGGAGGTGGTAGGCAGGAAGGCAGCTTGTTCTGATGTTTAACTGCAGATAGGAAGTTCAATGGCAATGGTAAGTACCAAGGAGAGACTGAGGGAGGACAGTAACTGGCAAATGTCCCACCAGATGGGAGCGGTTTAGGACGGTCTACCATATATGATAGAACCCACAGTGGAAAAGCCCCTCCAGCAGCTATCAGAGACCTGAAATAATGCAGCTTTGAGGGTTCAAGGTATCATCTGTACAAAAGCTTATAGACATTTCTCTGACGTCCTAGTGGATGCTGGGAACTCCGTAAGGACCATGGGGAATAGCGGCTCCGCAGGAGACTGGGCACAACTAAAAGAAAGCTTTTAGACTACCTGGTGTGCACTGGCTCCTCCCACTATGACCCTCCTCCAAGCCTCAGTTAGATTTCTGTGCCCGGCCGAGCTGGATGCACACTAGGGGCTCTCCTGAGCTCCTAGAAAGAAAGTTTATTTTAGGTTTTTTATTTTACAGTGAGACCTGCTGGCAACAGGCTCACTGCATCGAGGGACTAAGGGGAGAAGAAGCGAACCTACCTGCTTGCAGCTAGCTTGGGCTTCTTAGGCTACTGGACACCATTAGCTCCAGAGGGATCGACCGCATGGAACTGGCCTTGGTGTTCGTTCCCGGAGCCGCGCCGCCGTCCCCCTTACAGAGCCAGAAGCAAGAAGAGGTCCGGAAAATCGGCGGCAGAAGACATCAGTCTTCACCAAGGTAGCGCACAGCACTGCAGCTGTGCGCCATTGCTCCTCATACACACCTCACACTCCGGTCACTGAGGGTGCAGGGCGCTGGGGGGGGGGCGCCCTGAGCAGCAATGAAAAAACCTTGGCTGGCAAATATATCACAATATATAGCCCCAGAGGCTATATATGTGATAGATACCCCTGCCAGAATCCATAAAAAAGCGGGAGAAAAGTCAGCGAAAAAGGGGCGGAGCTATCTCCCTCAGCACACTGGCGCCATTTTCTCTTCACAGTGCAGCTGGAAGACAGCTCCCCAGGCTCTCCCCTGTAGTTTGCAGGCTCAAAGGGTTAAAAAGAGAGGGGGGGGCACTAAATTTAGGCGCAATATTGTATATACAAGCAGCTATTGGGAAAAATTCACTCAATATAGTGTTAATCCCTAAATTATATAGCGCTCTGGTGTGTGCTGGCATACTCTCTCTCTGTCTCCCCAAAGGGCTGTGTGGGGTCCTGTCCTCAGTCAGAGCATTCCCTGTGTGTGTGCGGTGTGTCGGTACGGCTGTGTCGACACGTTTGATGAGGAGGCTTATGTGGTGGCAGAGCAGATGCCTATAAATGTGATGTCGCCCCCTGTGGGGCCGACACCAGAGTGGATGGATAGGTGGAAGGTATAAACCGACAGTGTCAACTCACATAAAAGGCTGGATGACGTAACAGCTGTGGGACAGCCAGCTTCTCAGCCGCGCCTGCCCAGGCGTCTCAAAGGCCATCAGGTGCTCAAAAACGCCCGCTCCCTCAGATGGCAGACACAGATGTCGACACGGAGTCTGACTCCAGTGTCGACGAGGTTGAGACATATACACAATCCATTAGGAACATCCGTTACATGATCCCGGCAATAAAAAATGTGTTACACATTTCTGACATTAACCCAAGTACCACTAAAAAAGGGTTTTATGTGTGGGGAGAAAAAGCAGGCAGTGTTTTGTTCCCCCATCAAATGAGTGAATGAAGTGTGAAAAAGCGTGGGTTCCCCCGATAAGAAACTGGTAATTTCTAAAAAGTTACTGATGGCGTACCCTTTCCCGCCAGAGCATAAGTTACGCTGGGAGATATCCCCTAGGGTGGATAAGGCGCTCACACGTTTGTCAAAAAAGGTGGCACTGCCGTCTTAGGATACGGCCACTTTGAAGGTACCTGCTGATTAAAAAGCAGGAGGCTATCCTGAAGTCTGTATTTACACACTCAGGTACTAGACTGAGACCTGCAGATAGTGCTGCTGCAGCGTGGTCTGTGACCCTGTCAAACAGGGATACTATTTTGCGAACATAAGAGCATATTAAAGACGTCGTCTTATATATGAGGGATGCACAGAGGGATATTTTGCCGGCTGGCATCTAGAATTAATGCAATGTCCATTCTGTCAGGAGGGTATTAGAGACCCGACACTGGACAGGTGATGCTGACTTTAAAAGGCACATAGAGCCTTATAAGGGTGAGGAATTGTTTGGGGATGGTCTCTGGGACCTCGTATCCACAGCAACAGCTGGGAAGATAAATTTTTACCTCAGGTTTCCTCACAGCCTAAGAAAGCACTGTATTATCAGGTACAGTCCTTTCGGCTTCAGAAAAGCAAGCGGGTCAAAGGCGCTTCCTTTCTGCACAGAGACGAGGGAAGAGGGAAAAAGCTGCACCAGTCAGCCAGTTCCCAGAATCAAAATTCTTCCCCCGCTTCCTCTGAGTCCACCGCATGACGCGGGGGCTCCACAGGCGTAGCCAGTTACGGTGGGGGGCCGCCTCAAAAATGTCAGCGATCAGTGGGCTCGCTCACAGGTGGATCCCTGGATCCTTCAAGTAGTATCTCAGGGGTACAAGCTGGAATTCGAGGCGTCTCCCCCCCCCCGCCGTTTCCTCAAATCTGCCTTGCCGACAACTCCCTCAGGCAGGGAGGCTGTGCTAGAGGCAATTCACAAGCTGTATTCCCAGCAGGTGATAGTCAAGGTGCCCCTACTTCAACAAGGACGGGGTTACTATTCCACACTGTTTGTGGTACCGAAACCGGACGGTTCGGTGAGACCCATGTTAAATTTGAAATCCTTGAACACATACATAAAAAAATTCAAGTTCAAGATGGAATCGCTCAGGGCGGTTATTGCAAGCCTGGAGGAGGGGGATTACATGGTATCCCTGGACATCAAGGATGCTTACCTGCATGTCCCCATTTACCATCCTCACCAGGAGTACCTCAGATTTGTGGTACAGGATTGCCATTACCAATTCCAAACACTGCCGTTTGGACTGTCCACGGCACCGAGGGTCTTTACCAAGGTAATGGCAGAAATGATGATACTCCTTCGAAAAAAGGGAGTTTTAATTATCCCGTACTTGGACGATCTCCTTATAAAGGCGAGGTCCAAGGAGCAGTTGTTGGTCGTAGTAGCACTATCTCGGGAAGTGCTACAACAGCACGGATGGATTCTATACATTCCAAAGTCACAGCTGGTTCCTACCACACGCCTACTGTTCCTGGGGATGGTTCTGGACACAGAACAGAAAAAAGTATTTCTCCCGCAGGAGAAAGCCAAGGAGCTGTCATCTCTAGTCAGAGACCTCCTGAAACCAAAACAGGTATCGGTGCATCACTGCACACGAGTCCTGGGAAAAATGATAGCTTCTTACGAAGCAGAATTCCATTCGGCAGGTTCCATGCAAGAACCTTTCAGTGGGACCTCTTGGACAAGTGGTCCGGATCGCATCTTCAGATGCATCGGCTGATAACCCTGTCTCCAAGGACCAGGGTATCTCTACTGTGGTGGCTGCAGAGTGCTCATCTTCAAGAGGGCCGCAGATTCGGCATACAGGACTGGGTCCTGGTAACCACGGATGCCAGCCTTCGAGGCTGGGGGGCAGTCACACAGGGAAGAAATTTCCAAGGACTTTGGTCAAGTCAGGAGTCGTCCCTACACATAAATGTTCTGGAACTGAGGGCCATTTACAATGCCCTAAGTCTGGCAAGGCCTCTGCTTCAAAACCAGCCGGTACTGATCCGATCAGACAACATCACGGCGGTCGCCCATGTAAACCGACAGGGCGGCACAAGAAGCAGGATGGCGATGGCAGAAGCCACAAGGATTCTCCGATGGGCGGAAAATCACGTCTTAGCACTGTCAGCAGTGTTCATTCCGGGAGTGGACAACTGGGAAGCAGACTTCCTCAGCAGACACGACCTACACCCGGGAGAGTGGGGACTTCATCCAGAAGTCTTCCAACTGTTGGTAAACCGTTGGGAAAGGCCACAGGTGGACATGATGGCGTCCCGCCTAAACAAAAAACTAGATATTGCGCCAGGTCAAGGGACCCTCAGGCAATAGCTGTGGACGCTCTAGTGACACCGTGGGTGTACCAGTCGGTTTATGTATTCCCTCCTCTGCCTCTCATACCAAAGGTACTGAGAATAATAAGAAAACGAGGAGTAAGAACGATACTTGTGGTTCAGGATGGGCCAAGAAGAGCTTGGTACCCAGAACTTCAAGAAATGATATCTGAGGACCCATGGCCTCTACCGCTCAGGCAGGATCTGCTACAGCAGGGGCCCTGTCTGTTCCAAGACTTACCGCGGCTGCGTTTGACGGCATGGCGGTTGAATTCCGGATCCTAAAGAAAAGGGCATTCCGGAGGAAGTCATTCCTACGCTGATAAAAGCCAGGAAAGAAGTAACCGCAAACCATTATCATCGTATTTGGCAAAAATATGTTGCGTGGTGTGAGGCCAGGAAGGCCCCAACAGAGGAATTTCAGCTGGGTCTTTTTCTCCACTTCCTACAGTCAGGAGTGACTATGGGCCTAAACTTGGGTTCCATTAAGGTCCAGATTTCGGCTCTGTCGATTTTCTTCCAGAAAGAACTGCCTTCACTGCCTGGAGTTCAGACATTTGTAAAGGGAGTGCTACATATTCAGCCCCCTTTTGTGCCTCCTGTGGCACCTTGGGATCTCAACGTGGTGTTGAGTTTCCTAAAATCACATTGGTTTGAGCCACTTAAAACTGTGGATTTGAAATATCTCACGTGGAAAGTGGTCATGTTATTTTCCTTGGCTTCGGCCAGGCGTGTGTCAGAATTGGCGGCTTTGTCATGTAAAAGCCCTTATCTGATTTTCCATATGGATAGGGCAGAATTGAGGACTCGTCCCCAGTTTCTCCCTAAGGTGGTATCAGCTTTTCACTTGAACCAACCTATTGTAGTGCCTGCGGCTACTAGGGACTTGGAAGATTCCAAGTTACTGGACGTAGTCAGGGCCTTAAAAATTTATATTTCCAGGACGGCTGGAGTCAGGAAAACTGACTCGCTTTTTATCCTGTAGGCACCCAACAAAATAGGTGCTCCTGCTTCTAAGCAGACTATTGCTCGCTGAATTTGTAGCACAATTCAGCTGGAGCATTCTGCAGCTGGATTGCCGCATCCTAAATCAGTAAAAGCCCATTCCACGAGGAAAGTGGGCTCATCTTCGGCGGCTGCCCGAGGGGTCTCGGCTTTACAACTTTGCCGAGCTGCAACTTGGTCAGGGGCAAACACGTTTGCAAAATTCTACAAATTTGATACCCTGGCTGAGGAGGACCTTGAGTTCTCTCATTCGGTGCTGCAGAGTCATCCGCACTCTCCCGCCCGTTTGGGAGCTTTGGTATAATCCCCATGGTCCTTACGGAGTTCCAAGCATCCACTAGGACGTCAGAGAAAATAAGATTTTACTCACCGGTAAATCTATTTCTCGTAGTCCGTAGTGGATGCTGGGCGCCCATCCCAAGTGCGGATTGTCTGCAATACTTGTATGTAGTTATTGCCTAACTAAGGGTTATTTTTGAGCCATCTGTTGAGAGGCTCAGTTATATTTCATACTGTTAACTGGGTATAGTATCACAAGTTATACGGTGTGATTGGTGTGGCTGGTATGAGTCTTACCCGGGATTCAAAATCCTTCCTTATTGTGTCAGCTCTTCCGGGCACAGTATCCTAACTGAGGCTTGGAGGAGGGTCATAGTGGGAGGAGCCAGTGCACACCAGGTAGTCTAAAAGCTTTCTTTTCTCTAACGTCCTAGTGGATGCTGGGAACTCCGAAAGGACCATGGGGAATAGCGGGCTCCGAAGGAGGCTGGGCACTCTAGAAAGATTTAGGACTACCTGGTGTGCACTGGCTCCTCCCACTATGACCCTCCTCCAAACCTCAGTTAGATTTTGTGCCCGGCCGAGGTTGGATGCACACTAGGGGCTCTCCTGAGCTCTTTGAAGAAAGATAGTCTTAGGTTTATTATTTTCAGTGAGACCTGCTGGCAACAGGCTCACTGCAACGAGGGACTAAGGGGAGAAGAAGCGAACTCGCCTGCTTGCAGCCGGATTGGGCTTCTTAGGCTACTGGACACCATTAGCTCCAGAGGGATCGACCGCAGGCCCAGCCTTGATGTTTGGTCCCGGAGCCGCGCCGCCGTCCCCCTTACAGAGCCAGAAGCAAGAAGATGGTCCGGAAAATCGGCGGCATGAAGACATCAGTCTTCACCAAGGTAGCGCACAGCACTGCAGCTGTGCGCCATTGCTCCTCTCACACTTCACACTCCGGTCACTGAGGGTGCAGGGCGCTGGGGGGGGGGGCGCCCTGAGGCAGCAATAAAAACACCTTGGCTGGCTAAAATACCTAAATATATAGCCCCAGGGGCTATATATGAGGTAAATACCCCTGCCAGAATCCAGAAAAAAGCGGGAGAATAGGCCGCGGAAAAGGGGCGGAGCTATCTCCCTCAGCACACTGGGCGCCATTTTTCCCTCACAGTTCCGCTGGAAGGAAGCTCCCTGGCTCTCCCCTGCAGACTACTCTACAGAAAAGGGTAAAAAAGAGAGAGGGGGGGCATTTAATTTGGCGCAGTATATAGTTTATATTAAAAAGCAGCTATAAGGGACATAACTCAGTTAGTCCCTGCCTTATATAGCGCTCTGGTGTGTGCTGGCATACTCTCACTCTGTCCCCCTAAAGGGCTTTTGTGGGTCCTGTCCTCTATATTGAGCATTCCCTGTGTGTGTGGAGTGTGTCGGTACAGCTGTGTCGACGTGTTTGATGAGGATAATGAGGTGGAGGCGGAGGCGGAGCAGATGCCTTTAGAAGGGATGTCACCCCCTGGGGGGCAGACACCTGAGTGGATGTGCTTAGGGAAAGAAATGAGTGCACGTATAGACTCATTACATAAGAAATTTGCCGACTGCGGGACAGCCGAGTTCTCAGCTCGTGCCTGTCCAGGTGTCTCAAAAGTCATCAGGGGCTCTGAAACGCCCGCTATCTCAGATGGCACAAGTAGATGTCGACACGGATACTGACACCAGTGTCGACGACGAGGAGTCAAATTTAATGTCCATGAAGGCCATTCACTGCATGATTGAGGCAATGAAAGAGGTGTTAAATATCTCTGATTTACATCCAGGTACCACAAAAAAGGGTATTATGTTTGGGGAGAAAAAACTACCTGTAGTTTTTCCCCCGTCAGATGAATTAAATGAAGTGTGTGAAGAAGCGTGGGCTTCCCCTGATAAGAAATTGGTAATTCCTAAGAAGGTACTAATGGCGTTCCCTTTCCCGCCAGAGGATAGGTTACGTTGGGAAACACCTCCTAGAGTGGATAAAGCGCTCACACGTTTGTCTAAAAAGGTGGCACTACCGTCTCAGGATACGGCCGCCCTTAAGGAACCTGCTGATAGAAAGCAGGAGGCGATCCTGAAGTCTGTATATACACACTCAGGCATTATACTTAGACCAGCTATTGCGTCAGCATGGATGCGCAGTGCTGCCGCTGCGTGGTCGGATAAACTGTCAGAAAATATTGACCAAGTCCGCCGCATGACGGTGGGGCTCCACAGGCGGAGCCAGGTACGGTGGGGGCCCGCCTCATGAAGTTCAGCGATCAGTGGGCTCGCTCACAGGTGGATCCCTGGATCCTTCAAATAGTATCTCAGGGGTACAAGCTGGAATTCGAGGCGGCTCCACCCCACCGGTTCCTAACATCTGCCTTGCCGATTGCTCCCTCAGACAGGGAGGCGGTGCTAGCAGCGATTCACAAGCTGTATTCCCAGAAGGTGATAATCAAGGTACCCCTACTTCAACAAGGCCGGGGTTACTATTCCACACTATTTGTGGTGCCGAAACCGGACGGTTCGGTGAGACCCATTTTAAATTTGAAATCCTTGAACACATACATAAAAAAATTCAAGTTCAAGATGGAATCGCTCAGGGCGGTTATTGCAAGCCTGGAGGAGGGGGATTACATGGTATCCCTGGACATCAAGGATGCTTACCTGCATGTCCCCATTTACCATCCTCACCAGGAGTACCTCAGATTTGTGGTACAGGATTGCCATTACCAATTCCAGACGCTGCCGTTTGGACTCTCCACGGCACCGAGGGTATTTACCAAGGTTATGGCAGAAATGATGATACTCCTTCGAAAAAAGGGAGTTTTAATTATCCCATACTTGGACGATCTCCTAATAAAGGCACGATCCAAGGAACAGTTGTTAGTGGGAGTAGCACTATCTCAGGAAGTGCTGCGCCAGCACGGCTGGATTCTGAATATCCCAAAGTCACAGCTGGTCCCGACGACACGTCTAATGTTCCTGGGAATGATTCTGGACACAGTCCAGAAAAAAGTGTTTCTCCCGGAGGAGAAAGCCAGGGAGTTGTCTTCTCTAGTCAGAGACCTCCTAAAACCAAAACAGGTATCGGTGCATCACTGCACGCGGGTCCTGGGAAAGATGGTAGCTTCTTGCGAAGCAATTCCATTCGGCAGGTTCCATGCCAGGATTTTTCAGTGGGACCTGTTGGACAAGTGGTCCGGATCGCATCTTCAGATGCATCGCTTGATAACCCTGTCCCCAAGAACCAGGGTGTCTCTTCTGTGGTGGCTGCAGAGTGCTCATCTTTTGGAGGGCCGCAGATTCGGCATACAGGACTGGGTCCTGGTGACCACGGATGCCAGCCTACGAGGCTGGGGGGCAGTCACAAAGGGAAGAAACTTCCAAGGACTATGGTCAAGTCAGGAGACTTCCCTTCACATAAATATTCTGGAACTAAGGGCCATTTACAATGCCCTAAGTCAAGCAAAATCCCTGCTCCTACACCAGCCGGTGCTGATCCAGTCAGACAACATCACGGCAGTCGCCCATGTGAATCGACAGGGCGGCACAAGAAGCAGGATGGCAATGGCAGAAGTCACAAGGATTCTCCGATGGGCGGAAAATCATGTACTAGCACTGTCAGCAGTGTTCATCCCGGGAGTGGACAACTGGGAAGCAGACTTTCTCAGCAGGCACGACCTCCACCCGGGAGAGTGGGGACTTCATCCAGAAGTCTTCCAAATGATTGTAAATCAATGGGGTCGTCCACAGGTGGACATGATGGCGTCCCGCCTAAACAAAAAACTAGAGAGGTATTGCGCCAGGTCAAGAGACCCTCAGGCGATAGCTGTGGACGCTCTAGTGACACCGTGGGTGTACCAGTCAGTTTATGTGTTCCCTCCTCTACCTCCCATACCAAAGGTATTGAGAATAATAAGAAAGCGAGGTGTAAACACAATTCTCGTGGTTCCGGATTGGCCAAGAAGAGCGTGGTACCCGGAACTTCAAGAGATGATCTCAGAGGACCCGTGGTCTCTGCCGCTCAGACAAGACCTGCTACAGCAGGGGCCCTGTCTGTTCCAAGACTTACCGCGGCTGCGTTTGACGGCATGGCGGTTGAACGCCGGATCCTGAAGGAAAAGGGCATTCCGGAGGAAGTCATTCCTACGCTTATTAAAGCTAGAAAAGAGGTTACAGCAAATCATTATCACCGCATATGGCGGAAGTATGTTGCATGGTGTGAGGCCGAAAAGGCCCCAACAGAGGAATTTCAACTAGGTCGATTTCTGCATTTCCTGCAAGCAGGAGTTAATATGGGCCTAAAACTAGGCTCCATTAAAGTACAGATCTCGGCTCTGTCGATTTTCTTTCAAAAAGAACTAGCTTCAGTACCTGAAGTTCAGACATTTGTGAAAGGAGTGCTGCATATTCAGCCCCCATTTGTGCCTCCTGTGGCACCTTGGGATCTCAACGTGATGTTGAGTTTCTTAAAATCACATTGGTTTGAGCCACTAAAAACCGTGGATCTGAAATATCTCACGTGGAAAGTGGTCATGTTATTGGCTTTGGCTTCAGCCAGGCGTGTGTCAGAATTGGCGGCTTTATCATGTAAAAGCCCTTATCTGATTTTCCATATGGATAGGGCAGAATTGAGGACTCGTCCCCAATTTCTCCCAAAGGTGGTGTCAGCGTTTCACCTGAACCAGCCTATTGTGGTGCCTGCGGCTACTAGGGACTTGGAGGACTCCAAGTTGCTAGACGTTGTCAGGGCCCTGAAAATATATGTTTCCAGGACGGCTGGAGTCAGAAAATCTGACTCGCTGTTTATCCTGTATGCACCCAACAAGCTGGGTGCTCCTGCTTCTAAGCAGACTATTGCTCGCTGAATTTGTAGTACAATTCAGCTTGCTCATTCTGTGGCTGGCCTGCCACAGCCAAAATCTGTAAATGCCCATTCCACTAGGAAGGTGGGCTCATCTTGGGCGGCTGCCCGAGTGGTCTCGGCTTTACAACTTTGCCGAGCAGCTACTTGGTCAGGGGCAAACACGTTTGCAAAATTCTACAAATTTGATACCCTGGCTGAGGAGGACCTGGAGTTCTCTCATTCGGTGCTGCAGAGTCATCCGCACTCTCCCGCCCGTTTGGGAGCTTTGGTATAATCCCCATGGTCCTTTCGGAGTTCCCAGCATCCACTAGGACGTTAGAGAAAATAAGAATTTACTCACCGGTAATTCTATTTCTCGTAGTCCGTAGTGGATGCTGGGCGCCCATCCCAAGTGCGGTTTATCTGCAATACTTGTACATAGTTATTGTTAACTAAATCGGGTTATTGTTGAGCCATCTGTTGAGAGGCTCAGTTGTTTCATACTGTTAACTGGGATTCATATCACGAGTTGTACGGTGTGGCTGGTATGAGTCTTACCCGGGATTCAAAATCCTTCCTTATTGTGTACGCTCGTCCGGGCACAGTGTCCTAACTGAGGCTTGGAGGAGGGTCATAGTGGGAGGAGCCAGTGCACACCAGGTAGTCCTAAATCTTTCTATAGAGTGCCCAGCCTCCTTCGGAGCCCGCTATTCCCCATGGTCCTTTCGGAGTTCCCAGCATCCACTACGGACTACGAGAAATAGAATTACCGGTGAGTAAATTCTTATTTTAGTTGTGCCCAGTCTCCTGCGGAGCCGCTATTCCCCATGGTCCTTACGGAGTTCCCAGCATCCACTACGGACTACGAGAAATAGATTTACCGGTGAGTAAAATCTTATTTTTCCTTTATGCAAATGCAAAGGGAGCTGGAAGGGGCGTTCAGTCTAACATCATTCCAGCCTTCGTTTTCCAAATGTTCTCTAAGATGTCTCTCCCAGGACCTTTCATGTGGTTCTCTAGCTAAAGAACCTGAAAGGCAAAGTTCCTTTTAGAGAATGGAGTTCAGCCCCTTGGTAGATGACAGACTCAAAGATAGTGAGAAGTCTAGAGCGACGTCTGTACTTAACAGGAATGAAAGTGACTGTTCTGCAAAAAAAACTACCTGTTTGGAATCAAGAATTTGTACTTGTAAGGCGCAGTGAGTGTATTACACAGTAATCTAATATAAAAGCGCTGTTATCTGGGACATTATTTTCCAGTGTCATTTGGTGCTGGGTGTGTGCTGGCATACTCTCTCTGTCTCTCCAAAGGGCATTATTGGGGAACTGTCTCCTTTATAACTATATCCCTGTGTGTGTGGGGGTGTCGGTACGAGTGTGTCGGCATGTCTTATTCGGAAGGCCCAGTTGAGGAGGTGGAGCAGATGATTGTGGTGTCGCCGTCTGCAATGCCGACTCATGATTGGATGGACATGTGGAATGTTTTAAATGCAAATGTGACCTTATTACATTAGAGATTGGACAAAGCAGAGTCCAGGGAAAGAGCGGGGAGTCAATCCACGGCTTCGGCTGGGTCACCGGGCCCTTCTGGGTCTCAAAAACGTCCCCTATCCCAGATAGCAGACACTGATACCGACACGGACTTTGACTCCAGTGTCGACTACGATGAAGCGAGGTTGCACCCGAGGGTGGCAAAAAGTATTCATTATATGATTATTGCAATAAAAGAGGTTTTGCATATAACAGATGACCCGTCGGTCCCTGACACGAGGGTGCACATGTATAAGGAAAAGAAACCTGAGGTAACCTTTCCCCCATCCCATGAACTTAACAAGTTATTTGAAAATGCTTGGGAAACTCCTGATAAAAAAACTTCAGATTCCCAAGAGGATTCTTATGGCATATCCTTTCCCTGCACGGGACAGGGTACGTTGGGAATCCTCACCCAGGGTGGACAAGGCTTTAACACGCCTGTCCAAGAAAGTAGCGCTACCGTCTCCGGACACGGCAGGCCTCAAAGATCCTGCTGATCGCAGGCAGGAAACTACTTTAAAGTCTATTTATGCGCATACAGGTGCTTTGCTCAGACCGGTAATAGCATCGGCATGGGTGTGTAGTGCAGTTGCAGCTTGGACAGATACCTTGTCAGCTGACCTTAATACCCTAGATAGGGATACCATTTTATTAACCTTAGGCCACATTAAAGACGCAGTCTTATATATGAGGGATGCTCAAAGAGACGTTGGGCTGCTGGGGTCGAGAGACAACGCCATGGCGGTTTCTGCTAGGCGCGCCCTGTGGACTCGCCAATGGACGGATGATGCCGACTCAAAGAAACATATGGAGGTTTTGCCATACAAAGGTGAAGTTTTATTTGGGGAAGGTTTTGCGGACCTGGTTGCCACAGCTACTGCGGGTAAATCTACCTTTTTGCCTTTTGTTCCCCCACAGCAAAAGAAAACTCCACAGTATCAGATGCAGTCCTTTCGGTCGTGTAAGTCCAGAAGAGGACGGGGCTCATCTTTCCTCGCCAGAGGTAAGGGTAGAGGGAAAAGAATGCCTGCTACGGCTAGTTCCCAGGAGCAGAAGTCCTCCCCGGCTTCTACTAAATCCCCACCGCATGATGCTGGGGCTCCACTGAGGGAGTCCACACCGGTGGGGGCACGTCTTCGACTTTTCAGCCAGGTCTGAGTTCTGTCACGACGTAGATCCTTGGGCGATGGATATTGTATCCCAAGGCTACAGACTGGAATTCGAAGAGGTGCCCCCTCGCCGATTTTTCAAGTCGGCCTTGCCAGCTTCTCCCCCATAGAGGGAAGTAGTGTTCGATGCAATTCAAAAGCTGTATCAACAGCAAGTGATTATCAAGGTTCCCCTAGACCAGCAGGGGAAAGGGTACTATGCGACCCTGTTCGTGGTCCCGAAGCCGGATGGTTCGGTCAGACCCATTTTAAATCTAAAATCCCTAAACCTGTACTTGAGAGAGTTCAAATTCAAGATGGAATCGCTTCGGGCTGTGATCTCCAGTCTGGAAGGGGGGGATTTTATGGTGTCACTCGACATAAAGGATGCATATTTTCATGTCCCCATATACCCTCCTCATCAGGCGTACCTCAGATTCGCTGTAAAGGACTGTCATTACCAGTTTCAGACGTTGCCGTTTGGGCTTTCCACGGCCCCGAGGATTTTCACCAAGGTGATGGCGGAGATGATGGTGCTCCTGCGCAGGCAGGGAGTCAAAATTATCCCATATTTGGCCGATCTCCTGATAAAAGCAAGATCGAGAGATCAATTGCAAAAGAGCGTGTCGCTCTCCCTGAGAGTGCCACAACAACACGGTTGGATTCTCAATCTGCCAAAGTCACAATTGATTCCAACGACTATCATTCTTAGGCATGATTCTGGACACGGAACAGAAGAGGGTTTTTCTCCCAATGGAAAAAGCCCAGGACCTCCAGAATATGGTCAGAGACTTGCTAAAACCAAAAAGAGTGTCTGTTCATCAGTGCACTCGAGTTCTAGGGAAAATGGTGGCAGCCTACGAGGCCATCCCCTTCAGCAGGTTTCATGCAAGGACGTTTCAGTGGGACCTCCTGGACAAGTGGTCCGGGTCCCATCTACTAATACATCAGAAGATAAACCTGTTCTCCTGGGCCAGGGTGTCTCTCCTGTGGTGGCTGCAAAGTGCTCACTTTCTAGAGGGTCGCAGGTTCGGCATTCTGGACTGGGTTCTGGTGACCACGGACGCGAGCCTCCGAGGATGGGGAGCAGTCACATAAGGAAGACATTTTCAGGGGCTATGGTCAAGCCAGGAGGCTTGTCTCCACATCAACGTTCTGGAATTGAGGGCCATATACAACGGCCTACGACAAGCGGAGGATCATCTTCGCGACCTACCGGTTCTGATTCAATCAGACAACGTCACAGCCGTGGCTCATGTAAACCGCCAAGGCGGGACAAGGAGCAGAGTGGCAATGGCGGATGCCACCAGGATTCTTCGCTGGGCGGAAAATCACGTAAGCGCTCTGTCAACGGTCTTCATTCTGGGAGTGGACAACTGGGAAGCAGACTTCCTCAGCAGACACGATCTCCATCCAGTAGAGTGGGGACTTCATCAAGAAGTTTTTACAGAGATAACAAGTCTGGGGAATTCCTCACATAGACATGATGGCGTCACGCCTCAACAAGAAGCTTCGGAGGTATTGTGCCAGGTCAAGGGACCCTCAGGCAGTAGCGGTGGACGCCTTGGTGACACGTTGGGTGTTTCAGTCGGTCTATGTGTTCCCCCCTCATCCTCTCATCTCAAAAATATTGAGAATCATAAGACAAAAAAGGGTGAAAACAATACTCATTGTTCCAGATTGGCCTCGAAGGGCCTGGTATTCAGATCTTCAGGAGATGCTCACAGAAGATCCATGGCCTCTTCTCAGGGAGGACCTGTTACAACAGGGGCCCTGCGTGTTCCAAGACTTACCGTGGTTACGTTTGACGGCATGGCGGTTGAACGCCGAATCCTATCTGGGAAAGGTATTCCGGAGGAAGTCATCCCTACTCTGATAAAGGCTAGGAAGGAGGTGACGGCAAAACATTATCACTGTATCTGGAGGAAGTATGTTTCTTGGTGTGAAGCCAAGAATGCTCCTACGGGAGAGTTCCATCTGGGCCGTTTTCTCCACTTTCTACAGACAGGAGTGGATATGGGCCTAAAATTAGGCTCCATTAAGGTACAGATTTCAGCCCTATCTATTTTCTTTCAGAAGGAATTGGCTTCTCTCCCAGAAGTCCAGACTTTTGTAAAGGGAGTACTGCACATCCAGCCTCCTTTTGTGCCCCAAGTGGCACCTTGGGACCTTAATGTGGTGTTACGGTTCCTGAAGTTTCACTGGTTTGAACCTCTTCAAACGGTTGAATTGAAATTTCTCACTTGGAAGGTGGTCATGTTGTTGGCCTTGGCATCTGCAAGGCGGGTGTCCGAATTGGCGGCCTTGTCTCACAAGAGCCCCTATTTGACCTTCCATGTGGATAGAGCAGAGTTGAGGACTCATCCTCAATTTTTGCCTAAGGTGGTTTCTTCATTTCATATGAACCAACCTATTGTGGTGCCTGTTGCTACGAGTGAGGAAAACAGAAGCTCGGCAACAGCCTCCCTGTAGCGAGGGACTAAGGGGGGGGGGGGAGGAAGCAGTGTCCGCCCTGCGGGGTCTGAGCACTGAGCTCCAGAGGGGTTGGATTGCTCTCTGCCACAGGGGACCGCTCTAAAGGGGACCTTTCTAAAGGAGTTCAAGATGGAGTCTCTCAGGGCGGTGATATCAGGTCTGGAAGAGGGGGAATTCCTGGTATCACTGGATATCAAGGATGCGTACCTCCACATTCCAATCTGGCTGCCGCATCAGGCTTATCTCAGTTTCGCATTGCTGGACTGTCATTTCCAGTTCCAGGCCCTGCCATTCGGCCTTTCCACAGCACCAAGGGTGTTTACCAAGGTGATGGCAGAAATGATGGTTCTCCGCAGCAAGCATCATTCCATATCTGGACGATCTGCTGATAAATGCATCGTTCAAGGGGAAGCTGCTGCAGTCATTTGTTCTCACAACACGACTTCTCGAGAGTCATGGTTGTATTCTGAACCTTCCAAAGTCACATTTGGAACCAACCCAGAGGATGTAATTTCTGGGAATGATCCTGGATACGGAAGTACAGAAGGTGTTTCTTCTGCAGGAAAAGGCGGTGATACAAGCTATGGTCCGGGATGTCCTGAAGCCAGCCCGGTGTCATGACTGAGGTTTTTGTGAACCCGGTGTAGTGAAGTCTGTGCACGCGACTGGAGGATTATGTGAATACTACCACTGACCTGGTTTGGAAATGCTGTGGACTCTGGGTTTTCTCCGGTGACTGGGAAGAGGAACCGCAGCAGAGATGGCCGAATCTAGATTCTCCTCATGCAGGATTAGGTCGGCAGACAGGAGGCATGCTGAAGGTCTCCTGAAAGACAGAACTGGAAAGGCACTGATGAATCAGTGAAGAATACCAGGTATAATTGTGCTAAAGGGCACGGGGTGCTTGGAGACACTGAGGTGCTTGGAGACACTGAGGTGCTTGGAGACACTGAGGTGCTTGGAGACACTGAGGTGCTTGGAGACACTGAGGTACGTGGAGACACTGAGGTGCGTGGAGGCACTGAGGTGCGTGGAGGCACTGGGGTGCGTAGGGGTGCTGAGGCACGGAGGTGCTGTGGCACGGAGGTGCTGGAAGCACGGAGGTACTGAGGCACGGAGATGCTGAGGCACTGAGGTGCTGAGGCACGGAGATGCTGAGTCACGGAGATACTGAGTCACGGAGATACTGAGGTGCTGGAAGCACGGAGGTACTGAGGCACGGAGGTACTGAGGCACGGAGGTGCTGTGGCACGGAGGTGCTGGAAGCACGGAGGTACTGAGGCACGGAGATACTGAGGTGCTGAGGCACGGAGGTGCTGTGGCACGGAGGTGCTGTGGCACGGAGGTGCTGTGGCACGGAGGTGCTGGAAGCACGGAGGTACTGAGGCACGGAGATGCTGAGGTGCTGAGGCACGGAGATGCTGAGTCACGGAGATACTGAGGTGCTGGAAGCACGGAGATGCTGAGGCACGAGGTACTGAGCCCTGGAGATCCCAACTACAACAGTAGTAAAACTGAAACACGACAGCTGTGGTTTTCAGTGGAGAACACGGAATTCAGTACTGTGCCTTTAAGACGAAACATTGCAGCTGTACCTTTACATTGAGACTCAGGGAAATGGTGAAATCAAATGGCAACACACAAATAAACCAAACGGTAACAAGGGAACAGAGTTTCCACAGGAACTTAGGTACAAAGGTTACCTTTAGGGAGCTCAGCTTAAGACCCACACAAGGCTGTATGTGACACAAGGAACTGGCCCAGATTCCAACTCAGCCTCCTGATTTATACTTCCTGGTCCTTGATGATTGGTGGGCAGGATTAGGTGATGTCACTGTCATGTGACTACTCTAGCCAAGGCTGTGATGTAGAATGAGGCCTAGCAGGCCAAGAGAACACTGAAGCCTGGACTTCTGCAAAACACAGGATGCTTGCTTTTAGATTACTGAATTCAGCCTCACACAGGAGATCACCACAGGTGGAGCTGATTACCTATTACCTCTCAGGCAGAGAACTCCGGAAAACTGACAAGCTGTTTAACTCCGTGAGTGAAAAGACACAGGATCCAGGACAGATGGCAGGGGTAAGTCACCAAATATAAAACCTACAGTCAGGATTGTGACAGTATCCCCCTCTTCAAGGGTGGACTCCGGACACCCATCTTGAATCTTAGAGGAACTTGAGAAATTCATACAGAAGAATTTAGGACCTTCGTTGATGCAGATTCCAAAGGTTTAGGACTAAATTCTTTAACTACAGCGTTACTGAAAGTCTGTAAGTCATGGAACACAGGATCATTACTCTCAAAGAGCATGTTGGCCCACTCCAAAGCTCTTCCTCTGAATGCCAGGAACAGATATCGAGTAACGTTGGAAAGAGTTACTGCACCTGAAGGATCAGACTCCATCCGAGAGAGAAATTGTTCAACCAGAGCGGCATATTGCAATAAATCTCCATCAAAGTAAATAGGTGGAAAACCATCAGACGAAAGCTTAGAGGATGAAACTGAAGAAAGCTTTGGCTGGACGAGTAGGACTGGATTGAATCCGAGGATACTTGGATTGGCTGGAGCCAAAGGAGACGGACCAGGCTGGTCCTGGAGTATTGCTGAACCGGCTGGAACCGGGACGGACTGACCAGGCGGAGCCTGGAGTATTGCTGGACCGGCTGGAACCGGGACGGACTGACCAGGCGGAGCCTGGAGTATTGCTGGACCGGCTGGAACCGGGACGGACTGACCAGGCGGAGCCTGGAGTATTGCTGGACCGGCTGGAACCGGGACGGACTGACCAGGCGGAGCCTGGAGTATTGCTGGACCGGCTGGAACCGGGACGGACTGACCAGGCTGGGCCTGGAGTATTGCTGGACCGGCTGGAACCGGGACGGACTGACCAGGCAGGGCCTGGAATATTGCTGGACCGTCTGGAACCGGGACGGACTGACCAGGCAGGGCCTGGAGTATTGCTGGACCGGCTGGAACCGGGACGGGCTGAGCCCTTTCTTCACAGGGCTGGGCTGAGGCAAGAGCCCCCACTTCACGGGGCTGGGCTGAGGCAAGAGCCCCCTCTTCACGGGGCTGGGCTGCACTCTGTAGAATCTCTGGCTGGGCAGCACTCTGTAGACTCTCTGGCTGGGCAGCACTCTGTAGACTCTCTGGCTGGGCAGCACTCTGTAGACTCTCTGGCTGGGCAGCACTCTGTAGACTCTCTGGCTGGGCAGCACTCTGTAGACTCTCTGGCTGGGCAGCACTCTGTAGACTCTCTGGCTGGGCAGCACTCTGTAGACTCTGGCTGGGCAGCACTCTGTAGACTCTCTGGCTGGGCAGCACTCTGTAGACTCTCTGGGGCTGGACGCTCTGAAGACGCCCCTCCTGGGGCTGGACGCTCTGAAGACGCCCCTCCTGGGGCTGGACGCTCTGAAGACGCCCCTCCTGGGGCTGGACGCTCTGAAGACGCCCCTCCTGGGGCTGTGGACACGGACTCCTCTGTGACTGTAAATGGCTTGAACATTCTTCTCTGGACACCCAACTTGGGATAAGGTCTTTTAACCACCGGACCCCAGTCATAAATTTGAGTCTCTCTCAGAAGAGTAGCCTTCTTGATACCCCCGTCAGCAGCAGAAGGATCGGATACTGTGGATGACTTGTAGACATGAGCACTATGATACTGAGATTTGTCACTATTACCTGGCTTGCGAAGAATGCAGTCTTTAACAAAATGACCAGAATTTCCACAGTAAAGACAGAGATGTAGCTCCTTACGCCGCTGACGTTCAGCTTCAGAGAGCTTGGGCCGTGGATAGCTCTGATGAAAAACTTTCCCTTGCGCAGAGGAAGAGACTCTATTAACTGGATGGGACAAAACAGGATCAACAACGTTGGTAGTATTCCTGAGGAGATCAGGCATCACAGAGAGAATACTAGGCAACAGTTCTTGTAACTGTAGTAACATCTGGTAGAAAATCTGCAGTTGGTCAGGAGTCTTAGAGCAGAAGGTCATAGAATCTCTGGAGGACGAATTCCGCTGCAGACACTGTGCCAATCGATGCTGAGTCGACTCCAGACCTTCCAAGCGTCCTGCAATATTGCTTAGGAGGTCATGCGTCAGACTAACACTTTCGGCCGGGTCCATGTGGCCAGTTCCTACTGTCATGACTGAGGTTTTTGTGAACCCGGTGTAGTGAAGTCTGTGCACGCGACTGGAGGATTATGTGAATACTACCACTGACCTGGTTTGGAAATGCTGTGGACTCTGGGTTTTCTCCGGTGACTGGGAAGAGGAACCGCAGCAGAGATGGCCGAATCTAGATTCTCCTCATGCAGGATTAGGTCGGCAGACAGGAGGCATGCTGAAGGTCTCCTGAAAGACAGAACTGGAAAGGCACTGATGAATCAGTGAAGAATACCAGGTATAATTGTGCTAAAGGGCACGGGGTGCTTGGAGACACTGAGGTGCTTGGAGACACTGAGGTGCTTGGAGACACTGAGGTGCTTGGAGACACTGAGGTACGTGGAGACACTGAGGTGCGTGGAGGCACTGAGGTGCGTGGAGGCACTGGGGTGCGTAGGGGTGCTGAGGCACGGAGGTGCTGGAAGCACGGAGATGCTGTGGCACGGAGGTACTGAGGCACGGAGGTGCTGTGGCACGGAGGTGCTGTGGCACGGAGGTGCTGGAAGCACGGAGGTACTGAGGCACGGAGATGCTGAGGCACTGAGGTGCTGAGGCACGGAGATGCTGAGTCACGGAGATACTGAGTCACGGAGATACTGAGGTGCTGGAAGCACGGAGGTACTGAGGCACGGAGGTACTGAGGCACGGAGGTGCTGTGGCACGGAGGTGCTGGAAGCACGGAGGTACTGAGGCACGGAGATACTGAGGTGCTGAGGCACGGAGGTGCTGTGGCACGGAGGTGCTGTGGCACGGAGGTGCTGGAAGCACGGAGGTACTGAGGCACTGAGGCACGGAGATGCTGAGGTGCTGAGGCACGGAGATGCTGAGTCACGGAGATACTGAGGTGCTGGAAGCACGGAGATGCTGAGGCACGAGGTACTGAGCCCTGGAGATCCCAACTACAACAGTAGTAAAACTGAAACACGACAGCTGTGGTTTTCAGTGGAGAACACGGAATTCAGTACTGTGCCTTTAAGACGAAACATTGCAGCTGTACCTTTACATTGAGACTCAGGGAAATGGTGAAATCAAATGGCAACACACAAATAAACCAAACGGTAACAAGGGAACAGAGTTTCCACAGGAACTTAGGTACAAAGGTTACCTTTAGGGAGCTCAGCTTAAGACCCACACAAGGCTGTATGTGACACAAGGAACTGGCCCAGATTCCAACTCAGCCTCCTGATTTATACTTCCTGGTCCTTGATGATTGGTGGGCAGGATTAGGTGATGTCACTGTCATGTGACTACTCTAGCCAAGGCTGTGATGTAGAATGAGGCCTAGCAGGCCAAGAGAACACTGAAGCCTGGACTTCTGCAAAACACAGGATGCTTGCTTTTAGATTACTGAATTCAGCCTCACACAGGAGATCACCACAGGTGGAGCTGATTACCTATTACCTCTCAGGCAGAGAACTCCGGAAAACTGACAAGCTGTTTAACTCCGTGAGTGAAAAGACACAGGATCCAGGACAGATGGCAGGGGTAAGTCACCAAATATAAAACCTACAGTCAGGATTGTGACACCCGGGTGTCGGTTCATCAGTGCATTCACCTATTGGGAAAGATGGTGGCCTCTTACGAGGCTCTCCAGTACGGGAGATTCCACGCTCAGACCTTCCAACTGGATCTCCTGGACAAGTGGTCTGGATTTCACCTCCACATGCACTAGATAATTCTTTTGTCACCAAAGGCAAGGATTTCACTCCTCTGGTGGCTGCAATTACCTCACCTTCTGGAGGGCCGCAGGTTCTGGATTCAGGATTGGATCCTTCTAACCACGGAGGCAAGTCTCCGGGGCTGGGGTACAGTCACTCAAGGCGTAACCTTCCAAGGACGGTGGTCAAGCCTGGAAGCCGGCCTGCCCATCAACATCCTAGAACTAAGAGCCGTCTACAACGGTCTTCAGGTGGCCTCTCTTCTAAGGAATCGGGCCATTCAAGTGCAGTCGGACAACGTAACAACAGTGGCTTACATAGACCGACCAGGCGGAACGAATAGCAGAGCGGCAATTTCAGAGATGACAAGAATACCCTCTGGACAGAAAAGCACGCGTCGGTGCTGTCAGCCATCTTCATTCCGGGAGTAGACAACTGGGAAGCAGACTTCCTCAGCAGACACGATCTTCATCCAGGAGAGTGGGGTCTCCATCCGGAGGTGTTCAAGGAAATAACACATCTTTGGGGGGTTACTCCAAATAGACATGATGGCCTCTCATCTTAACAAGAAGCTTCAGCGTTATTGTTCCAGGTCGAGGGACTCGCAGGCAGTGGCAGTGGACGCCCTGGTGTCTCCGTGGGTGTTCCAGTCAGTGTACGTGTTTCCACCACTCCCACTCATCCCAAGAATCCTAAAGCTCATAAGGAGAACAAAGGTTCAAGTGATCTTCATTGCACCAGACTGGCCAAGAAGAGCTTGGTACGTGGACCTTCTGAATCTACTGCAAGAAGAGCCGAGGCCTCTTCCTCTTGGGGGAGGACCTGCTGCAGCAGGGGCCATTCGCCTATCAAGACTTACCACGGCTACGTTTGACGGCATGGAAGTTGAGCGCCTGATACTTGCTCGGAAGGGCATTCCTACCCAGATACAGGCTAGGAAAGGGGTAACGTCAAAACATTACCATTGTATTTGGAAGAAATATGTCTCTTTGTGTGAATCCAAGAAGTTGCCTACAATGGAGTTTCAATTAGGACGTTTTCTCCTCTTCCTGCAAGCAGGTGTGGATATGGGCCTGAGGTTGGGATCTGTGAAAGTCCAGATTTTGGCCCTATCCATTTTCTTTCAGAAACAATTGGCTACCCTTTCCAGTGCGCAGGAACTTTTTCCCCCCTTTTTTCTAATTGGCTGCCCTCCCTGAGTTTCAGACCTTTTTGAAGGGAGTTCTGCACATCCAACCTCCCTTTGTACTGCCTACGGCGCCTTGGGACCTTAACGTGGTGTTGCAGTTCCTCCAGTCGGATTGGTTTGAGCCTCTACAGGAGGTTGAGGTCAATTTTCTTACTTGGAAGGCGGTCACGTTGTTGGCCTTAGCTTCTGCTAGACGTGTGTCCGAGTTGGGGGTTTTGTCCTGTAAAAGCCTTTACTTGATCTTCGACGCAGTTTCTTCCGATTGTTGTGTCGGCATTTCATATCAACCAACCTATTGTGGTGCCAGTGGCTACTGACTCCTCAATTCCTTCAAAGTCCTTGGATGTTGTAAGGGCTCTGAAGATCTATGTGAAGAGATCTTCTTGTCACAGAAAGTCGGACTCTCTGTTTGTCCTATATGATCCCAAGAAAATTGTGTGTCCTGCTTCTAAGCAGACTATTTCTCGCTGGATTAGGTTCACTATCCAGCACGCTTATTCTACGGCAGGACGGCCGTGTCCATAATCTAAGGCCCACGCTACCCGTAAGGCGGGTTCTTCCTGGGTGGCTGCCCGGGGTGTCTCGGCAGTTCAACTTTGCCGAGCTGCAACTTGGTCTGGGTCGAACACATTTGCAAAGTTTTACAAGTTCGATACTTTGGCCTCTGATGATCTGAAGTTCAGTCAATCAGTTCTGCAGGAGCCTCCGCGCTCTCCCTCACGTTCTGGGAGCTTTGGTACATCCCCATGGTACTAATGTGGACCCCAGCATCCTCTAGGATGTAAGAGAAAATAAGATTTTGGTTACCTATCGGTAAATCCTTTTCTCGTAGTCCGTAGAGCTTCGTTTTTCTGCAAATGTTATTTGGTTCAGTACCACTTCGTTTTAGTTGAGTACTGCATTGTTACTTGGCAATTAAGGTTTCAGCAGTTGCTGAGAGATTCAAGCAAGTTAGCTTGATGTGCCTTGTATGTGTGAGCTGGTATGAATCTCACCACTATCTGTGTTAAATCCTTCTCTTGAAGATGTCCGTCTACTTGGGCATAGTTTATAGACTGAGTGGTAGGAGGGGCATAGAGGAAGGAGCCTGCCCACACTCTCAAACTCTTAAAAGTGCCAAGGGCTCCTGGTGGACCCGTCTATACCCCATGGTACTAATGTTGACCCCAGCAGCCTCTACAGACAACGAGAAAAGGATTTACCGGTAGGTAATCAAAATCTGACTGGGTCCCATTGGTTATTTTATCGGGGGATGAGCCAACCTCATAGTCTGACACAGTCGCAGAGGGGGAATGGGACAAGGCCATAATACCGGTGAGGCATTTCTCATTGAAGACCATCGACCTGAGCACTCTAAGCATGAATGGTCAGGAAACAAGATCAAAAGCTTTTGAGTATAAAATCCACCTAATCCAGGTGAATCAGGTGGGGAAGCCAAGGTGAAAGTTTACGGACTAGTATTTTTGCACAAATTTTAAGATCCATATTTAAGAGGGAGATTGGCCTATAATTAGTACAAATAGTGGGATCCTTGTCCATCTTAGGAATAACAACTATGCTAGCCAATGTCATCTTATCAAAAATTGCCTCATTTAAAACTTTGCTAAAAAAAAACAGTTATAAAGATGCAAGTATAGCTGCATATTTTTTCATAATATAGGAGGGTTAAACCTTCCGGACTGAGGGGAGATGAGGTATTTTAAAAAAATAATTATTTTCTTTATAAAGGTGGTAGACATTGAAAATAGGATTTTAATTACCTACCGGTAAATCCTTTTCTTGTAGTCCATAAGGGATATTGGGGAGACTTAGTACGATGGGGTATACATGGGGTCCAAAGGAGCTGGTGCACTTTAAATTTCTTCACTGGGTGTGCTGGCTCCTCCCCTCAATGCCTCCTCCCACAGGCAGTTATAGGTAAAACAGTGCCTGAAGGAGAAAGGACATATATGAGAGAAGGAACATATTAATGAGTGGTGAGATTTATACACCAGCACACCACTAACATGCAACAGCTGAACATGTAACCACAGAAAAGGCAACGCACTGAGGCGGGCGCCCAATGGGGGTCATTCCGAGTTGATCACTAGCTGCATTCGTTCGCTCTGCAGCGATTAGGCAAAAAATCGGCACTTCTGCGCATGCTTATGCGGCGCAATGTGCACATGCGCGAGGTACTTTTACAGTGGCCGATGTAGTTTCACACAGGGTCTAGCGAAGCTTTTCAGTCGCACTGCTGGCCGCAGAGTGATTGACATGAAGTGGGTATTTCTGGGTGTCAACTGACCGTTTTCAGGGAGTGTTCAGAAAAACGCAGGCGTGGCTGGGTGAGAGCAGGGCGTGTTCGTGACATTAAAACATGAACTGAACAGTCTGCAGTAATCGCAAGTGCTGAGTAGGTATTGAATTACTCTAAAACTGCACAGAAAAAGTTTGCTGCCGCTCTGCGATCCTTTTGTTTGCACTTCTGATAAGCTAAAATACACTCCCAGTGGGAGGTGGCATAGCGTTTGCACAGCTGCTAAAAACTGCTAGCGAGCGAACAACTCGGAATGACCAACAATATCCCTTATGGACTACGAGAAAAGGATTTACCGGTAGGTAATTAAAATCCTATTTTCTCTAGCATCCATAAGGGATATTGGGGAGACTTAGTACGATGGGGACGTCACAAAGCTTCCAGAACGGGTGGGAACGTGCAGAGACTTCTGCAGCACCGCCTGCCCAAACTGGGTATCCTCTTTGGCCAGGATATCAAACTTGTAGAACTTCACAAAAGTGTTCTTCCCCGACCAGGTAGCAGCTCGGCATCGTTGCAAGGTCAAGACTCCACGGGCAGCCGCCCAGGAAGAGCTCACCGATCTTGTAGAATGGGCCTTCAGAGACTTAAGAACAGGTAAGGCTGCCGACACATAGGCCTGTTGGATAGTAAGCCTAAGCCAACGAGCAATGTACTGCTTTGAAGCAGGACAACCCTTTTTCTGTGCATCATAGAGTATGAACAAGGAATCTGTCTTTCTGATCCGAGCTGTCCGCTTGACATACCGTATATACTCGAGTTTAAGCTGACTTTTTCAGCACTTTTTTTGTGCTGAAAAAGCCACCTCGGCTTATACTCGAGTCAGCGTTAGGAGGGACATGGAGAGCACAGCGCGCAGCTCTCCTGTGTCTCTCCGGCGGCAGCGGCGTGTGTGTGTTAAGGGAAGAGCACGAACCGGCACTTCCTTTATCACACGCCGGAGACACAGGAGAGCCGCACACTGTGCTCTCCGTGTCCCTCCTTCAGAAGACTGCGCGGGAGCGACGGAGGATAAGTATCTAGCACTGTGGGGCATATCTGGCACTGTGGGGCGTATCTGGCACTGTGGGGCATATGGCACATCTGGCACTGTGGGGCACATCTGGCACTGTTGGGCATATCTGGCACTGTGGGGCATATCTGGCACTGTGGGGCATATCTGGCACTATGAGGTCTGTGTACGGCTAGAGCTGCATTTCCCACCCTAGGCTTATACTCAATAAGTTTTCCCAGGTTTTTGTGGTAAAATTTGGTGCCTCGGCTTATATTTGGGTCGACTTATACTCGAGTATATACGGTAAATCTTCAAGGCTCGCACAGCATCCAATGCCTCCGGAGGAGCAGAAGCGTCAGAACTTGATGGAACCACAATAGGTTGATTAAGGTGAAGCGCAGAGACAACCTTCGGCAGGAACTCACCTGTGTGTGTGTGGAGTGTTAGGTGGACTCCTTTAGCTATGTCCAGGGATACTGTGTCATATGCTGCAGAGGCTTTATCCTCCCAGGATGATCCCATTCCATGTAATCAGAATAGCACTGTTTTAGCACAGATACCAGCAAGGGAACCTGAGTGGTTTTCCTCTATCAAATCTTGGATTTCTCAGATTTCTGACAGGGTTGCAAGTAATGAATCTGTAACCCAGGTATTACAGAGCTCTAAGGCAGTATGGTCTGTTTCTGGTACCTCAGGACGCCACGCTATATACCCCCACAAACGTGCGCTTGTGCATGTCACAAGACAACACGGATACAGATTCTGACACCACAGACTGTGATGGGGATGTGTTGCGAGGGTCCGCATCTCTTGAAATGGGGGTGCAATTGTTGATAGAGGCTATCAGGGATATGTTGAATGTTAATGATACCACACCTGAGCAGGTTGAGGAGGCCTTTTTCACTGAAAATAAAAAGACCTCGCTAACCTTCACTGCGTCAAAGGAATTGAATGCTGTATTTGAAAAAGCAAGGGAAAACCCTTAGAAAAAATTCCAGGTCCCAAAAAGGGTCCAGGTGGCATTTCATTTCCCTGAGGAGGATAGGAAAAAATGATAAAAACCCACCGATGGTTGACGCCTCTGTGTCCAGACTCTCAAAGAAGGTGGTTTTACCTGTTACAGGATCTACCGCCTTAAAGAAGCCGGCTGATAGGAAAATTGATAACAACTTAAATCGATGTACACTGCTTCAGGGGCCATATTATGCCCCACTATTGCTACTGCATGGATTGCAAAGGCAATAGTAGTGGTCGGCTGCCTTACTTGAGGATTTGGATACGATGGATAGGGATGACGTTGCATTATATTTACGCAACATACATGATTCAGCAGGTTTTATGGTAGAATCCATGAAGGACCTGGGTTCCATGGCTGCTGGAATTTCTTCCATGTCTGTTTCAGCTCGTCAGGGACTGTGGCTGCTCCAGTGGTCGGCCGACGCGGAATCCAGAAAAAGTGGAGTCCCTACCCTATGCAGGTCAGGCTCTCTTTGGGGAAGCTCTAGATGCGTGGATATCCACGGCTACAGCGGGTAAGTCTCCGTTTCTTCCCTCAGCAGCACCTGCTCCGAAGAAATCCTCTTCATCTGCAACGCAGTCCTTTCGGCCTAACAAGCTAGAAAGGCCAGGACGTCCAATACCTTCTTTAGGGGAGGTCGTGTTAAGTCCAAGAAACCTGCCGCTGCAGGTTCCCAGGAACAAAAGCCTGCTTCAGGTACGCCAAAGTCCTCCGCATGACGGTGGACCGTGCGGCCTGGAGGTGGGGCCGGTGGGAGCGAGACTCAGATACTTCAGTCACTTCTGGGTATTGTCCGGCCTGGATCCCTTGGTGTTAGATATTGTGTCCCTGGGATACAGGCTGGAATTTCAAAGTCTCCCTCCTCATCGCTTTTTCAAATCAGGCTTACCAACTCTGTTGGCAGACAGCTCTGTCTTGGAAGACGCTGTTCAAAAACTGGTGGAGGCACAGGTCATTGTGCCAGTACCATCTCACATGCAGAACTTTGAACCTTTTCGTGGTACCGAAACCGGATGGTTCGGTCAGGCCCATTCTGAACCTAAAATCATTGAACCCCTTTCTAAAGGAGTTCAAGATGGAGTCTCTCAGGGCGGTGATATCAGGTCTGGAAGAGGGGGAATTCCTGGTATCACTGGATATCAAGGATGCGTACCTCCACATTCCAATCTGGCTGCCGCATCAGGCTTATCTCAGTTTCGCATTGCTGGACTGTCATTTCCAGTTCCAGGCACTGCCATTCGGCCTTTCCACAGCACCAAGGGTGTTTACCAAGGTGATGGCAGAAATGATTGTTCTCCTCCGCAAGCAGGGTGTGAACATCATTCCATATCTGGACGATCTGCTGATAAAGGCATCGTTCAAGGGGAAGCTGCTGCAGTCATTTGTTCTCACAACACGACTTCTCGAGAGTCATGGTTGTATTCTGAACCTTCCAAAGTCACATTTGGAACCAACCCAGAGGATGTAATTTCTGGGAATGATCCTGGATATGGAAGTGCCGAAGGTGTTTCTTCTGCAGGTAAAGGTGGTGATACAAGCTATATTCCGGGATGTCCTGAAGCCAGCCCGGGTGTCGGTTCATCAATGCATTCACCTATTGGGAAAGATGGTGGCCTCTTACGAGGCTCTCCAGTACGGGAGATTCCACGCTCAGACCTTCCAACTGGATCTCCTGGACAAGTGGTCTGGATCTCACCTCCACATGCACTAGAGAATTTGTTTGTCACCAAAGGCAAGGATTTCACTCCTCTGGTGGCTGCAATTACCTCACCTTCTGGAGGGCCGCAGGTTCTGGATTCAGGATTGGATCCTTCTAACCACGGATGCAAGTCTCCGGGGCTGGGGTGCAGTCACTCAAGGCGTAACCTTCCAAGGACAGTGGTCAAGCCTGGAAGCCGGCCTGCCCATCAACATCCTAGAACTAAGAGCCGTCTACAACGGTCTTCTTCAGGTGGCCTCTCTTCTTTGGAATCGTGCCATTCAAGTGCAGTCGGACAACGTAACAACAGTGGCTTACATAAACCGACCAGGCGGAACGAATAGCAGAGCGGCAATGTCAGAGATGACAAGAATACTCCTCTGGACAGAAAAGCATGCATCGGTGCTGTCAGCCATCTTCATTCCAGGAGTAGACAACTGGGAAGCAGTCTTCCTCAGCAGACACGATCTTCATCCAGGAGAGTGGGGTCTCCATCCAGAGGTGTTCAAGGAAATAACAGATCTTTGGGGGTTACCTCAAATAGACATGATGGCCTCTCATCTTAACAAGAAGCTTCAGCGTTATTGTTCCAGGTCGAGGGACCCACAGGCAGTGGCAGTGGACGTCCTGGTGTCTCCGTGGGTGTTCCAGTCAGTGTACGTGTTTCCACCACTCCCACTCATCCCAAGAATCCTAAAGCTCATAAGGAGAACAAAGGTTCAAGCGATCCTCATTGCCCCAGATTGGCCAAGAAGAGCTTGGTACGTGGACCTTCTGAATCTACTGCAAGAAGAGCCGAGTCCTCTTCCTCTTGGGGGAGGACCTGCTGCAGCAGGGGCCGTTCGCCTATCAAGACTTACCACAGCTACGTTTAATGGCATGGAAGTTGAGCGCCTGATACTTGCTCGGAAGGGCATTCCTACCCTGATACAGGCTAGGAAAGGGGTAACGTCAAAACATTACCATTGTATTTGGAAGAAATATGTCTCTTTGTGTGAATCCAAGAAGTTTCCTACGATGGAGTTTCAATTAGGACGTTTTCTCCTCTTCCTGCAAGCAGGTGTGGATATGGGCCTGAGGTTGGGATCTGTGAAAGTCCAGATTTCAGCCCTATCCATTTTCTTTCAGATACAATTGGCTGCCCTCCCTGAGGTTCAGACCTTTTTGAAGGGAGTTCTGCACATACAACCTCCCTTTGTACTGCCTACGGCGCCTTGGGACCTTAACATGGTGTTGCAGTTCCTCCAGTCGGATTGGTTTGAGCCTCTACAGGAGGTTGAGGTCAACTTTCTTACTTGGAAGGCGGTCACGTTGTTGGCCTTAGCTTCTGCTAGACGTGTATCCGAGTTGGGGGCTTTGTCCTGTAAAAGCCTTTAATTGATCTTCCACGAAGATGGAGCTGATCTCTGGACACGTCAACAGTTTCTTCCGAAGGTTGTGTCGGCATTTCATATCAACCAACCTATTGTGGTGCCAGTCTCTACTGACTCCTCAATTCCTTCAAAGTCCTTGGATGTTGTAAGGGCTCTGAAGATCTATGTGAAGAGATCTTCTCGTCACAGAAAGTCGGACTCTCTGTTTGTCCTATATGATCCCAAGAAAATTGGGTGTCCTGCTTCTAAGCAGACTATTTCTCGCTGGATTAGGTTCACTATCCAGCACGCTTATTCTACGGCAGGACGGCCGTGTCCAAAATCGGTTAAGGCCCACGCTACTCGTAAGGTAGGTTCTTCCTGGGCGGCTGCCCGGGGTGTCTCGGCAGTGCAACTTTGCCGAGCTGCAACTTGGTCTGGGTCGAACACGTTTGCAAAGTTTTACAAGTTCGATACTTTGGCCTCTGATGATCTGAAGTTCAGTCAAGCAGTTCTGCAGGAGCCTCCGCGCTCTCCCTCACGTTCTGGGAGCTTTGGTACATCCTATCGGTAAATCCTTTTCTTGTAGTCCGTAGAGCTTCGTTTTTACTGCAAATGTTATTTGGTACAGTACCACTTCGTTTTAGTTGAGTACTGCATTGTTACTTGGTAATTAAGGTTTCAGCAGTTGCTGAGAGATTCAAGCAAGTTAGCTTGATGTGCCTTGTATGTGTGAGCTGGTATGAATCTCACCACTATCTGTGTTAAATCCTTCTCTTGAAGATGTCCGTCTCCTCGGGCACAGTTTCTAGATTGAGTGGTAAGAGGGGCATAGAGGGAGGAGCCAGCCCACACTCTCAAACTCTTAGTGCCAATGGCTCCTGGTGGACCCGTCTATACTCCATGGTACTAATGTGGACCCCAGCAGCCTCTACAGACAACGAGAAAAGGATTTACCGGTAGGTAATCAAAATCTGACTGGGTCCCATTGGTTATTTTATCGGGGGATGAGCCAACTTCATAGTCTGACACAGTCGCAGAGGGGGAATGGGACAAGGCCATAATACCGGTGAGGCATTTCTCATTGAAGACCATCGACCTGAGCACTCTAAGCAGGAATGGTCAGGAAACAAGATCAAAAGCTTTTGAGGATAAAATCCACCTAATCCAGGTGAATCAGGTGGGGAAGCCAAGGTGAAAGTTTACGGACTAGTATTTTTGTACAAATTTTAAGATCCATATTTAAGAGGGAGATTGGCCTATAATTAGTACAAATATTGGGATCCTTGTCCAGCTTAGGAATAACAACTATGCTAGCCAATGTCATCTTATAAAAAATTGCCTCATTTAAAACTTTGCTTAAAAATAAAACACCATTTATAAAGATGCAAGTATAGCTGCATATTTTTTTATAATATAGGAGGGTTAACCCTTCCGGACTGAGGGGAGATGAGGTATTTTTAAAAAATAATTATTTTCTTTATAAAGGTGGTAGACATTGAAAATAGGATTTTAATTACCTACCGGTAAATCCTTTTCTTGTAGTCCGTAAGGGATATTGGGGAGACTTAGTACGATGGGGTATACATGGGGTCCAAAGGAGCTGGTGCACTTTAAATTTCTTCACTGGGTGTGCTGGCTCCTCCCCTCAATGCCTCCTCCCACAGGCAGTTATAGGTAAAACAGTGCCTGAAGGAGAAAGGACATATATGAGAGAAGGAACATATTAATGAGTGGTGAGATTTATACACCAGCACACCACTAACATGCAACAGCTGAACATGTAACCACAGAAAAGGCAACGCACTGAGGCGGGCGCCCAATGGGGGTCATTCCGAGTTGATCGCTAGCTGCATTCGTTCGCTCTGCAGCGATTAGGCAAAAAATCGGCACTTCTGCGCATGCTTATGCGGCGCAATGTGCACATGCGCGAGGTACTTTTACAGTGGCCGATGTAGTTTCACACAGGGTCTAGCGAAGCTTTTCAGTCGCACTGCTGGCCGCAGAGTGATTGACATGAAGTGGGTATTTCTGGGTGTCAACTGACCGTTTTCACGGAGTGTTCAGAAAAACGCAGGCGTGGCTGGGTGAGAGCAGGGCGTGTTCGTGACATTAAAACATGAACTGAACAGTCTGCAGTGATCGCAAGTGCTGAGTAGGTATTGAATTACTCTAAAACTGCACAGAAAAAGTTTGCTGCCGCTCTGCGATCCTTTTGTTTGCACTTCTGCTAAGCTAAAATACATTCCCAGTGGGAGGTGGCATAGCGTTTGCACAGCTGCTAAAAACTGCTAGCGAGCGAACAACTCGGAATGACCAACAATATCCCTTATGGACTACGAGAAAAGGATTTACCGGTAGGTAATTAAAATCCTATTTTCTCTAGCATCCATAAGGGATATTGGGGAGACTTAGTACGATGGGGACGTCACAAAGCTTCCAGAACGGGTGGGAACGTGCAGAGACTTCTGCAGCACCGCCTGCCCAAACTGGGTATCCTCTTTGGCCAGGATATCAAACTTGTAGAACTTCACAAAAGTGTTCTTCCCCGACCAGGTAGCAGCTCGGCATCGTTGCAAGGTCAAGACTCCACGGGCAGCCGCCCAGGAAGAGCTCACCGATCTTGTAGAATGGGCCTTCAGAGACTTAAGAACAGGTAAGGCTGCCGACACATAGGCCTGTTGGATAGTAAGCCTAAGCCAACGAGCAATGTACTGCTTTGAAGCAGGACAACCCTTTTTCTGTGCATCATAGAGTATGAACAAGGAATCTGTCTTTCTGATCTGAGCTGTCCGCTTGACATAAATCTTCAAGGCTCGCACAGCATCCAATGCCTCCGGAGGAGCAGAAGCGTCAGAACTTGACGGAACCACAATAGGTTGATTAAGGTGAAACGCAGAGACAACCTTCGGCAGGAACTGCTTTCTAGTTCTGAGCTCCGCTCTGACCTCATAAGAGACAAAGTATGGACTTTTACACGATAAGGCCCCCAATTCTGAGACACGTCTAGCAGAATCCAGGGCCAGTAATATCACTGTCTTCCATGTGAGGTACTTGTCTTCTACCGTCACCAGAGGTTCAAACCAGGAGGACTGTAGAAATTCCAACACCACATTCAAATCCCAGGGTGCCGTAGGCGGCACAAAAGAAGGTTGTATGTGGAGTACCCCTTGCAAGAAGGTCTGAACTTCTGGCAACACTGCCAATTTCTTCTGGAAGAAAATGGAAGGAGCTGAAATCTGGACCTTAACGGAACTCAGACATAAGCCCTTATCCACACCAGCCTGCAGGAAACATAAGAAACGTCCCAAGTGGAACTCTGCAGGTGGATACGAGCGTTCCTTGCACCAAGAGACATATCTTCTCCAGATATGATGATAGTTTTTTGATGTCACAGGTTTTCTGGCCTGAACCATGGTAGCAATAACCTTTTTGGAAAGGCCCTTGTGAGCTAGGATGTTCCGCTCAACCTCCATGCCGTCAAATGAAGTCGCCGTAAGTCCGGGTAGACGAAAGGTCCTTGTTGAAGAAGCTCTCTTCTTAGTGGTAGAGGCCAAGAGTCTTCGACGGACATGTCCAGAAGATCCGCATACCACGCCCTCCGAGGCCAATCCGGGGCAATCAGAGTTGCCTGGAGTCCTTGATTTCTGATTCGCTTGAGCACCCTTGGGAGCAACAGAATCTAAGGAAACAGGTAGACCAGCTGGTAAGGCCAAGGCCACTTCAGTGGATCTACTGTCCTCGCCTGAGGGTCCCTGGTTCGTGAGCAATACCAGTGAAACTTCTTGTTGAGTCGAAGCCATCATATCTATTTGTGGGCAGCCCCACCGGTCGATGGTCTGCTGAAACACCTGATGGTGGTGCCCCCACTCCCCCGGGTGAAGATCGTGACGACTCAGGAAGTCCGCTTCCCAGTTGTCCACTCCCGGTATGAAGATTGCTGATGTTGCTCTTGCATTTCTTTCCGCCCAGAGGAGTATCTTTGACACCTCTTGCATGCAAGCTCTGCTTTTTGTCCCTTCTTGCCGATTGATGTACGCCACTGCTGTGGCGTTGTCCAACTATACCTGGATCGCATGATCCTTGAGCAGAGGAGAGGCCTGAAGCAGAGCATAGTAGATTGCCCGAAGTTCCAGAATGTTGATCGGAACGAGGGCTTAGTGGGCTGACCTCCTGCCCTGGAACTGCGCTCCTTGGGTGACAGAACCCCCTCCTCTCAGACTCGCAATCGTTGTCAGGAGGACCCAATCCTGAATACCAAAACTCCGGCCTTCCAGGAGATTGGAGGACTGCAGCCACCACAGGAGCGAAATCCTGGCTTGAGGTGACAGCCGAATCATCAGGTGCATATGGAGATGTGATCCGGATCACTTGTTCAGGAGGTCCAATTGAAATGTTATGGCATGGAACCTCCCATATTGGATCGCCTCGTATGAGGCAACCATCTTCCCCAACAATCTTATGCAGAGATTGATGGATACTCTACTCGAGCAGGTCGGAGCACCATGCGGACAATCTCCTGAAGTGTTCTCGCTTTGTCCTCTGGGAGGAACACCTTCTGGGCCACAGTATCCAGTAACATTCCCAGGAACAAGAGCCGCTGAGTTGGCTCCAGGTGGGACTTCTGTAAACTGAGATTCCACCCATGGTGTGACAGAAGTTGGATAGTGCGGTCGATATGGAGCAATACAAGCTCCCTGGATCTTGCTTTTATCAGAAGATCGTCCAGGTAAGGGACAACATTGATCCCCTGGACCCGGAGTTGAAACATCATCTCCGCCATTACCTTTGTGAATACCCTTGGAGCTGTGGACAGGCCGAAGGGCAGTGCCTAGAACTGGTAGAGGTCGTCCAGCAGGGCAAACCTCAGATAAGCCTGATGAGGTGGCCAAATTGGAATATGGAGGTAGGCGTCCTTGATATCCAAGGAAACCATGAATTCCTGTTCTTCCAGGCCCGCAATCACTTCTCTCAAGGATTCCATTATGAACTTGAAAACCTTTAGGTAAGGGTTCAAGGACTTTAGATTCAAAATGGGCCTTACCGAACCATCCGGCTTCGGTACCACAAACAGGTTGCAGTAATAACCCTTGCCTCGTTGTGGTATTGGTACTGGAACAATGATGTGGGACTGGACCAACTTTTGGATGGCCTGTTGCAACATAACTTGCGTATCCTCCAAAGCTGTTAAGCTTGATTTGATAAAGCGTTGGGGAGGAGCACCGTCGAATTCCAGCTTGTAGCCCTGAGAAATGAGGTCCCTGACCCAGATATCCTGGCAGGAAATCTCCCAGACGCTTCTGAAGTGATGCAGTCGAGCTCCCATCTCGAGATCCCCTCTGGGTGGGTGGGCACCGTCATGCTGAGGACTTAGTGGAAGCAGAACTGGTGCTCTGTTCCTGAGAACCGGTGTTTGCAGGTATTTTTGTCTTACCTCTGGTGCCTCTAGTCACATTGGAGGTACCCCTGGCACTAGATCGAAATCTGTTGGACCGAAAAGACTGAACAGATGGCCCCGGGTAGAAATGCCTAGCCGGCGGGGCCCCAGAGGGGAGAATCATAGATTTCCCTGCAATGACTTTGGAAATACACGTATCCAACTCAACCCCAAAGAGCCATTCCCCAGAAAAGGGGAGGGATTCCACACTGCTTCCCCATCCTCCTGTATTTCATCATCTGAATCAGAGAATAGAGCAGGTAAACCACGCTTTTGTGGCCCTGAGCTAGAGAGGGGGGGGGGGGGGGGCTGTGTAACATCTGCCCTAGCAGCTAAGTCTGCAACAGCCTGTTGTAGTAGCTGAGATTTCTGAACATTGTCAGTGAGTTGTGATGACATATCAGACATCATAGTCTTAACAGCCCCTAACCAGTTGTCACCTTTAGGCATTTGTTAGGGGTGTGCTGCGATTGCGATAGCTAAGGTGCAGTGCCCCGCTGAACAAACAACCTCTCAGCTGGGAAGTGGCTCCAACAACTTGCAAGGCCGGTGACCTCCCCCCCCCCCTCCCCCCCAACTCCCACGGTGCAGGTATGCTGTTGCCCAAACAGCATACCGAAAATAATAAAAGTATAAAAGAAATTGAAGAAAACTCTCTGGAGCTGCAGAGATGTGCATCCTCTCCTGAGGGCACTTTTTTCTATACTGCCTGTGGGAGGGGGCATAGAGGAGAGGAGCCAGCACACCCAGTGAAGAAACTTAAAGTGCATCTGCTCCTTTGGTCCCCGTCTATACCCCATCGTACAAAGTCTCCCCAATATCCCTTGTAGATACTGCCAAAGCTGAATATATTTGTCCTATTAAAAACACGTTAAAGGTTAAAGAACACAGTACGCCATTGGCGCAAAAAGTACCGCAAGGGTACTCCCTTAACTATACCTTAAGGAATGTACTTATACTGTAAACATTTGTGCAGTGACAATGTGTAGATGTAATGCAGTGTAACCTTGTTAGCTTAAAAGCTGTATGTGCGACTATGACGCTCTGAGAAACCTTTATGCATTTATAATAACCAATCAAATACCGGTCTAAGGTTCTAACGCCTTTAGTGAGAGAATGAACGTTCAAAAAGAATAATACAATACAAGCTATGCACTACCAAAATAACATAGAATATCTAACCAAGTTACTACACATAAAATACAATAAAGACACAATTACTTTTAAAAGGGGAAGGAGAGAGAGAATGGCTTATAACATTAAATAAGAGACAATATGGTTGCAGATAAAACTACACATGTGAGGAACAATCGCTGCGCAGTTAGTCAATGCTGAGAATCTTTGTGGAGAAAATACTTGACCTTACCCATACTGGCTGTCCCTATATACACAACCCTACAATACCGCATGGGACAGAAGCTAGACTCCATTTTGGGAAAACTCCCATGATTCCAAAGACTGCACCACATGGTTGAAAGGGGGAGGGGAAAATACCCGGCAGCAGCCATTTTAGATTTGCAGGTCCAAACACATGGCACTCTCTGCTACACCACAATCACATAGCAGAAGACACAAGACTCCATTTTATTCCAAAATGTCCAAGCCTCAAAACAATGCATATGTTCTGATTTTACAATTCCAAACCATCTAAATCACCTTTCACAATTTCAATCCAACTTCCTAGAACCATCTTATTCAATTTCACATTCCAAACAACTTCAGTATCTCAATAACCAGAGCATATTCATCACAAGACCAGATCACAATGTAACCACACATATCAGCCTGCCATTGCTACCAGCACATATTCCCAGATCTATCACACAAACAAGTTACAATAGCCTATTTAAACCAGCACCATTGACCTTAAAGCAATCTGTCTATATTTCCTTATCTAGCCATGTGAATTCAATACTTAGCCTTTAGTTTGGAGGTCAGTCCTGGGGATGTAGCCGCCATGCTGCTGGGTGCCAGGTAGCTGTGTGAGTAGCTACAGTATATCTGTCCTCAGAGGCCCCAAGCAAACTGAAACTGACTTCTTTTCTAGCCATGCCTGTTTTCCTAGTTCCTGGGGGAGGGGTCGCTCTTGCTTTGTATATGCTAATCAGGTTCAGCCCTGAAATCTTAGTAAAGGGTTGGCTTGATCATTCATTGTTCTAACAAAATGATCTTAGCTTTTATACATATAATCATATCTATCCGCTGCAATGTCCCACAACTTCACAACAAGCCTCAAACTAACCCACACATCAATCTGTTTGCTTCAATACCAAACATGACGGACGCATCTGGTTCTGTTCAAATAATACACATTCATGACATCAATTCATCAGCCAATTCTAAATCTCCATGATGTCTGGTGCCCGACATTATTATAACCATGTACTGTATGAAACAAGCGCCGAATCCATCTACGTGCCATGTCCGAGCAAATGCGTGTGTTACCATATATTGCTGTGCTCGCTGCGCATATTTGCAAGTATAGCGACTTAAATGTGTGTAGTTTGTATGTTCTCTCTATGTAATATTTTTGACTTTGACAGTCCACCCTTTGGCAGTCACCAATAACTGCCACTTCCTAAAACATTTCAAAAAGAGAAAAATATATGTCATATGTAAATACATTTCTATGATTGGGTAAGGGAGGAGAGAAGAAGGTGGGAAAAAGGTATGACCTAGTGAGATAGCAGAAGCATGTGTGTATGAATCCATGTTTGGGGGGTCATGTATCATCGTGCCGTACGTGTTTTAAATCAAGCTTCGAGGTATTGCGAAGTATACATTTGAATTCCTTCTTATCCCGTGGTACGGGTCTGTGGATGGGCTGTCAAACTTTACCGAGCTCTTTTCGGCTGTGGTTGCAACAAAATGGGGGAGCACATTTTAGTTGATGATACATGAATGGGGGAATATGTGATTGCCGATATCTGTGCCTGTATTCCCTATCGACTATGTGTGTAATTACCTGAAGGTTGTAGAGATGAAGAAAAGACATAATTACGGTAAATGCAGTGGTATTCTATGTCAGGTTAATGAACATTTGTCGGTTGAAGTCTTGTTCGGTGTCTTGAATGCAGTCTTCTTTGTGCTTTTGCCAAAAGGCGTGTGGGCAAAAAGCTTTGTCAATGTCCATAGGCTTACAAAAGTGTTGGGCTAGCGTAATTTTAAAATTTCTAGGGAAACTGGGGGTCTATGGCATTGTTCATCAAATATCTGTGTATAAGGTTGTCAAACTTCTTCTTTAATCCATCAGTTGTCTGTATACCGGATCATCAAATTCCTCGTCAAAAGTGGGCCTTTTTACCTTGGAAAAACCAGAAAAACAGGTGAAAGAAACGGACCGTATAATCGCATTTTCATCACATCATTGTTTCTACCGTTGGGTCATAAATCAAATCTATTGGAATTACAATTTCCTCACTCCTTAGACTCATTACCTCAGGTAGTACTTTTCCAATATAACACAATCCTTCAGAGTTTGGGGCAAGCCACTTTATACGCCTTCCTCCCGCATATGAAATATGCATCATCGGGGAGAACATATGGGACGGAGTAGGACATTACCATATTACACATCTTCCATGTGAAATCTCCTAACCCTAATTCTCCCATCTGTTTAGTACACGTATCAGTTTGTACGATATGTGCACAGTATCCTGGTGATACCTCTCCAACTCTCGTAATCCTACTTCCTAGGGTATACATATACCGGAAAGATTTTCCTCTACTGGCTATGTGGCGTATAAGTTCTGTATCTGTGGGCATTGTATCTGCTCTATATGAAAAGGTCATGGTTTGGTTATTCCATGACACTTCCCAATTTCCCGGCCTTCGGGGATTGGAAATGTTAAAACATATTAGGGACCTATCCACATGATATTGGTGGAGCTTCAAACTAGGAGGGCTGGAGATATTAAACCTCCTGTCCACCTGTCTCCCGCCCTTTAGCTCAAGTACCTCCCCTACCGTTAAAGGGAATGGTACTAATCCTGATTTGCTATGGCCTTGAGGTACTTGAGAGCATACCCAACAATCTGTCTGATTTAACACATTACCCACTAAGGAGTGATAGTCACTCAATGGATGCCGGTTCATGTTAATGTTAAAACTGGACTGACATTCCTTGATGCACCCATCCTCTACTACACTGTCACAGAGTCTACAGATACAGTTCTCTTTTCAGCTAACAATGTTTACAAATAACATGGCTGCTAGATCGTTTCCGGTACTCGCCTTTGCTTGGTGGTTGTGTTGCTATTGGAAATTTACACCTCCGTCTCAGTCATCAGAACCTTTCTGGATCCTTTCTCGACCTCACTGGTACTCTCACCGAAACAGACTGCTCTGGTCAACATCAGGGTCAACATGAAAAATCCATATCACAGTCTCTTGGGGCAAGTCCATCTTACAGGAGGAGAAAAGGAGAAATTTGTAATGGGGGTACAGAAAATCAGTTTGAGGGGGAGAGAAACTTGTTACGATAATTAAGTTCTCTAGTCTTTGTCATTCTTCCTGTTCTGTCGTCATCTCAAAGGTGCTGTCTCTCAGTCTTCCAACCGAACATTCCGGTGATGCAATATTCCTTCCAAACCAGCGATCTCTCTGTAAGGAGCAAAAATCTTGCATTACCATTTGTCTAACTGATGTGTGACATACCATCTTTAAAACATGAAAACATGAGAAAGAAGAGAGAAAACAAAAAAAAACAAAAGAGAGAGAGAACAATTCATATATGTATATATCACATAAATCAACAGAGAACAACAACAAGGAAAAAAAAACATTTTTCAAACATTTTAAAACATTGTCAGATCATCAGGCTGTCATATCTACATGTCCAATGGTTTCCTTGCGCAGTCCCTCCCACCAGCACCTCCATACTCCACCCTCTGTATCTGGCCAGAATACATTGATGCGGATAGGTCATGCTGGGGTTTGGTAGACTTCTGCAAAGGCCAAGTAGATATGCAATGTTTGAGTCCTATCAATAATCGTCAGAGATGGGGAGAGAAAAGAAACATTTCACAGATACATTTACAACGTTTCACCCGGTCATTCCTGTGTCTTCAGGGAATGACCTCCCAATTTATTAACTGTTACCTCAGGCTTACCATCCGTCCTAGTGATCACCTTTCTTGACTACATATTATGGGTGTGGCCCAAAATTCTTCCTATATGATCCCTGATTATAATTTGGTGTGTCATATTCATGCTCATATTCATGTCTAGGGGGTCTGACTTTATGTGGGCTGTTGCAGTTACTGGCATAATGCCCTTCTCTTTTGCAAAGATCACAAACCCTGGGCTTCCTCCAAGTGTCAGTGAAATGGGGTCTTGGTTGATTTGATGCCTCCTCAAACGCTTGTCTGCTCATCACCATCAACCGCTTTCCCTGTACCTCCCTGATTCCTTGGATACCATGATTATGTCGTTGTCTAGGGAGTTGATATACCTTCTGTGAATCTTTGATCATACACTTAGGTCTTTCCTAGGATCTGGGAAATCAGACATGATTGATCTCAATTCGGTCCGGGACCAGGGACAGCGCATTGCACTGTCCTTGACGGGAATGGTTCCCTGATCGTCAGTCTTCCCATTGGGGACTGTGATCACCCTGACAGGACTAAATTCAATTACATCACCTTGTGTTGGTCTTACAATATAGGGTACATTTGTTTGCGCGTGATATATAACACCGTACGTACCTGTGGACACGACCTCACCTGACCCTCCGTTAGGGGGTTTGATTATTGCCTTTACCGATTTGGTCGCGTCCACCTGGATGTCTTGTGTGATGGCTGCTGGAAGAGGTGCCGACATCATGCTGAGCTCACTTTCTTGCTTGTATTCCTGAGGGAAGTTTAACATGGGGTGCAACTTGCATAGGTTAATAGTTGTACATTTAACAGTATTACAATTATCATTGTTATGTTTATTACAATTATTCTTATCATCTATAATACAGTTGCTAAGTGCATTTTTATTGTTCAACATTGTGCCATTTCTCTGCAACCATAATCCTCTCCATTGCCATGTCTCTCCTCCCAAGATGAGGGTCAGATATGTCAGTTAACTCTCTTTGCATTTCACTTTCCTGTTGCCACAATTTTAAACAATCATAATGTTTGATCCGTCTCTTTACTGATTTAATGAGACCTATCCTTCTCCTTAGGTTCTGTAACACTTCTGGGCTAAAGCTGCCTACTCTTGGGGATTTCTCCCCGTCATGTACAGTCATTCTCTCCCATTCATCACATAAAACTTCTGTGTGTGACCCGTATTTTTCACACATTACGTACCTTGCCGACCCGACTGGTCGGTTCACTGAATCAACCCGAACCGAGGTTGATCGCCCCCTTCCTGAACAACTGGCCCCCATAATTTGCAGGTGTTGCTTGCTCTACCTCTGACCTTTATATCAGGGTCTTCAGCGAACCCGTACAAAAAAACAAAATATTCAAAGATAGGTTGACGGTAAGGTTTACCGAGCACCTTACTCACTCTGCCCACGCCGACCAATATGCCCACACACTGATATAGTGCTGGCGTACTCGACCCATGGCCCCTATTAACCTTCGTTTTACTGGAACATGTGAGTGTGATCCGAAGAGCATTAACCCTTTCCAGTAAAGGTGGGGTTGTCGGATAATTCCTGAGTGACCAGCGAACTTCCCTTTTTGAAAAAATAAAAAATTACACAAATCACGTTAGAATGTACAAATAGCGTTTGTGACCGGGTTTGTACACAAATGGTACTGGTCAGGTTACTAACTAATGCACACAATTACGTGCGGTACAGTCGTTCAGCACATAAGCAACTAATCTTATGTACGGAGCGACCAGTGGAATCGACATTCGGCAGCTGCGAATTCCTTCAGCCTGAGCTTTATTGGCCTATATGGGTGTTGCACCAACCCTTCTTGGTGTTGTGCCTTGTCTCTATAGCGGACTTCTTTGTACCTAGACCTCCTGGTCTGTTATATGACCTCCTGGTATGACCTCTTGGTCTGCTATACCTCCTGGTATGACCTCCTGGTCTGCTATACCTCCTGGTCCGCTACACTCTAATGCTCAAATTTTATGTTTAACCAGAGATGCCTCCCTAGCCACCACGTATGTCACTTATACGTATGTACCTTCACGAGAACTCGATGATTTCTTTGGTTCAATCCCCAATATTGTAAAAAAACTTATATGCAAACACTCACTCAACACATGTACACTTTTGTTTCTATTTCTATTTCTGCGCAGAAATTTTCTTTAGACCAGATGTGTTGTAAATTTGGAGAAGGATCTGTTAATTTAAATTTCGAATACTAAAATAAACTTGCGCTATTTATCGCCTATTGCGCTATTTATCGCCTGTTGCGCTATTTATCGCCTGTTGCGCTATTTATCGCCTGTAAAATCAACACTATCGCGTGACTTGAGTTACGTGGGCGTACCCAGACGCTCCGTTGCGTAATTTACGCTGCGTGCGTCGGCCTTTGCGCACGCGAGTCTCACCCTTTGTTAGAGACACGTGTACACCAGTCTTTTATCCACCGTAACACAACTAACACGTTTATCAATGTAGATGATCCTCGATCGTCTACCGAACACCACACCAATCTCTCCTTGTACCTTTAGGTAGAGCTGCGTGTGTGCTTTTTACAATTATAACCTTAAATATTACTTTTTATCTTTTTAACTACTAATAGCAACAAATCTTTCTTAGCACGTTATCAATGCAAATGGCAAACAGGAAGGTGAGATGTGAAACTTACACAAATGAACATGCAATTCTAAATTTAATCTAATAACATACATTGATGTAAGCACACGCATATAGATTTTACATATAAGTACCAATCACTATTACTTATGATTGACTATGATATAGATTAAATAAATGCATAAAAAAAACTCATTAAATGATGATTTCTTTTTGACAGTGGATGGCTGATTATTTCCTGAGTCAACTGAAAATCAGCCGCTTAGGGGAGAGAAAGAAAATAAAAATTAAAATTTTGACCTTCCCAAAATGGCCGCTGCTCCTCCCCCTTTCACCTCCATGAGGGTCACACAAAATGGTGGACAGACCATGCTGCTTCTTGTCACAAAGAAAGTCATCATTCAAACTCCTAAAGTTATTCTAGGCCTGAGTTTTTTTTTAAAAAAACTATATCAAGGCTATGCAGAGCGATTAAAAATAATTTTAAACCTATTTAAACAGACAAACCATCCAATCTGCGTGTGTAGTTGGCACCAAATAGAAATAAAAAAAAAACCAGATTTTCAAAGACAATAACGTACTGTTCCTACCTTCCAGTTCCCGAATTCCCTCAGCACTCCTTACCAAGTGAAGCAGACAATTAACTGGTCAGCACTGCAGTATCCCCGACCTCCAAACAGTTTAACGAGGGATACTACCTTCCACTCTTTGCTGACCGATAATGTCTGCTGATGTTACCTAGTGCAGATATGTGAAGACCGGAGGAGCTCCCACTTGACAAAGCTGAATATATTTGTCCTATTAAAAACACGTTAAAGGTTAAAGAACACAGTACGCCATTGGCGCAAAAAGTACCGCAAGGGTACTCCCTTAACTATACCTTAAGGAATGTACTTATACTGTAAACATTTGTGCAGTGACAATGTGTAGATGTAATGCAGTGTAACCTTGTTAGCTTAAAAGCTGTATGTGCGACTATGACGCTCTGAGAAACCTTTATGCATTTATAATAACCAATCAAATACCGGTCTAAGGTTCTAACGCCTTTAGTGAGAGAATGAACGTTCAAAAAGAATAATACAATACAAGCTATGCACTACCAAAATAACATAGAATATCTAACCAAGTTACTACACATAAAATACAATAAAGACACAATTACTTTTAAAAGGGGAAGGAGAGAGAGAATGGCTTATAACATTAAATAAGAGACAATATGGTTGCAGATAAAACTACACATGTGAGGAACAATCGCTGCGCAGTTAGTCAATGCTGAGAATCTTTGTGGAGAAAATACTTGACCTTACCCATACTGGCTGTCCCTATATACACAACCCTACAATACCGCATGGGACAGAAGCTAGACTCCATTTTGGGAAAACTCCCATGATTCCAAAGACTGCACCACATGGTTGAAAGGGGGAGGGGAAAATACCCGGCAGCAGCCATTTTAGATTTGCAGGTCCAAACACATGGCACTCTCTGCTACACCACAATCACATAGCAGAAGACACAAGACTCCATTTTATTCCAAAATGTCCAAGCCTCAAAACAATGCATATGTTCTGATTTTACAATTCCAAACCATCTAAATCACCTTTCACAATTTCAATCCAACTTCCTAGAACCATCTTATTCAATTTCACATTCCAAACAACTTCAGTATCTCAATAACCAGAGCATATTCATCACAAGACCAGATCACAATGTAACCACACATATCAGCCTGCCATTGCTACCAGCACATATTCCCAGATCTATCACACAAACAAGTTACAATATCCTATTTAAACCAGCACCATTGACCTTAAAGCAATCTGTCTATATTTCCTTATCTAGCCATGTGAATTCAATACTTAGCCTTTAGTTTGGAGGTCAGTCCTGGGGATGTAGCCGCCATGCTGCTGGGTGCCAGGTAGCTGTGTGAGTAGCTACAGTATATCTGTCCTCAGAGGCCCCAAGCAAACTGAAACTGACTTCTTTTCTAGCCATGCCTGTTTTCCTAGTTCCTGGGGGAGGGGTCGCTCTTGCTTTGTATATGCTAATCAGGTTCAGCCCTGAAATCTTAGTAAAGGGTTGGCTTGATCATTCATTGTTCTAACAAAATGATCTTAGCTTTTATACATATAATCATATCTATCCGCTGCAATGTCCCACAACTTCACAACAAGCCTCAAACTAACCCACACATCAATCTGTTTGCTTCAATACCAAACATGACGGACGCATCTGGTTCTGTTCAAATAATACACATTCATGACATCAATTCATCAGCCAGTTCTAAATCTCCATGATGTCTGGTGCCCGACATTATTATAACCATGTACTGTATGAAACAAGCGCCGAATCCATCTACGTGCCATGTCCGAGCAAATGCGTGTGTTACCATATATTGCTGTGCTCGCTGCGCATATTTGCAAGTATAGCGACTTAAATGTGTGTAGTTTGTATGTTCTCTCTATGTAATATTTTTGACTTTGGCAGTCACCAATAACTGCCACTTCCTAAAACATTTCAAAAAGAGAAAAATATATGTCATATGTAAATACATTTCTATGATTGGGTAAGGGAGGAGAGAAGAAGGTGGGAAAAAGGTATGACCTAGTGAGATAGCAGAAGCATGTGTGTATGAATCCATGTTTGGGGGGTCATGTATCATCGTGCCGTACGTGTTTTAAATCAAGCTTCGAGGTATTGCGAAGTGTACATTTGAATTCCTTCTTATCCCGTGGTACGGGTCTGTGGATGGGCTGTCAAACTTTACCGAGCTCTTTTCGGCTGTGGTTGCAACAAAATGGGGGAGCACATTTTAGTTGATGATACATGAATGGGGGAATATGTGATTGCCGATATCTGTGCCTGTATTCCCTATCGACTATGTGTGTAATTACCTGAAGGTTGTAGAGATGAAGAAAAGACATAATTACGGTAAATGCATTGGTATTCTATGTCAGGTTAATGAACATTTGTCGGTTGAAGTCTTGTTCGGTGTCTGTTGAATGCAGTCTTCTTTGTGCTTTTGCCTAAAGGCGTGTGGGCAAAAAGCTTTGTCAATGTCCATAGGCTTACAAAAGTGTTGGGCTAGCGTAATTTTAAAATTTCTAGGGAAACTGGGGGTCTATGGCATTGTTCATCAAATATCTGTGTATAAGGTTGTCAAACTTCTTCTTTAATCCATCAGTTGTCTGTATACCGGATCATCAAATTCCTCGTCAAAAGTGGGCCTTTTTACCTTGGAAAAACCAGAAAAACAGGTGAAAGAAACGGACCGTATAATCGCATTTTCATCACATCATTGTTTCTACCGTTGGGTCATAAATCAAATCTATTGGAATTACAATTTCCTCACTCCTTAGACTCATTACCTCAGGTAGTACTTTTCCAATATAACACAATCCTTCAGAGTTTGGGGCAAGCCACTTTATACGCCTTCCTCCCGCATATGAAATATGCATCATCGGGGAGAACATATGGGACGGAGTAGGACATTACCATATTACACATCTTCCATGTGAAATCTCCTAACCCTAATTCACCCATCTGTTTAGTACACGTATCAGTTTGTACGATATGTGCACAGTATCCTGGTGATACCTCTCCAACTCTCGTAATCCTACTTCCTAGGGTATACATATACCGGAAAGATTTTCCTCTACTGGCTATGTGGCGTATAAGTTCTGTATCTGTGGGCATTGTATCTGCTCTATATGAAAAGGTCATGGTTTGGCTATTCCATGACACTTCCCAATTTCCCGGCCTTCGGGGATTGGAAATGTTAAAACATATTAGGGACCTATCCACATGATATTGGTGGAGCTTCAAACTAGGAGGGCTGGAGATATTAAACCTCCTGTCCACCTGTCTCCCGCCCTTTAGCTCAAGTACCTCCCCTACCGTTAAAGGGAATGGTACTAATCCTGATTTGCTATGGCCTTGAGGTACTTGAGAGCATACCCAACAATCTGTCTGATTTAACACATTACCCACTAAGGAGTGATAGTCACTCAATGGATGCCGGTTCATGTTAATGTTAAAACTGGACTGACATTCCTTGATGCACCCATCCTCTACTACACTGTCACAGAGTCTACAGATACAGTTCTCTTTTCAGCTAACAATGTTTACAAATAACATGGCTGCTAGATCGTTTCCGGTACTCGCCTTTGCTTGGTGGTTGTGTTGCTATTGGAAATTTACACCTCCGTCTCAGTCATCAGAACCTTTCTGGATCCTTTCTCGACCTCACTGGTACTCTCACCGAAACAGACTGCTCTGGTCAACATCAGGGTCAACATGAAAAATCCATATCACAGTCTCTTGGGGCAAGTCCATCTTACAGGAGGAGAAAAGGAGAAATTTGTAATGGGGGTACAGAAAATCAGTTTGAGGGGGAGAGAAACTTGTTACGATAATTAAGTTCTCTAGTCTTTGTCGTTCTTCCTGTTCTGTCGTCATCTCAAAGGTGCTGTCTCTCAGTCTTCCAACCGAACATTCCGGTGATGCAATATTCCTTCCAAACCAGCGATCTCTCTGTAAGGAGCAAAAATCTTGCATTACCATTTGTCTAACTGATGTGTGACATACCATCTTTAAAACATGAAAACATGAGAAAGAAGAGAGAAAACAAAAAAAAACAAAAGAGAGAGAGAACAATTCATATATGTATATATCACATAAATCAACAGAGAACAACAACAAGGAAAAAAAAACATTTTTCAAACATTTTAAAACATTGTCAGATCATCAGGCTGTCATATCTACATGTCCAATGGTTTCCTTGCGCAGTCCCTCCCACCAGCACCTCCATACTCCACCCTCTGTATCTGGCCAGAATACATTGATGCGGATAGGTCATGCTGGGGTTTGGTAGACTTCTGCAAAGGCCAAGTAGATATGCAATGTTTGAGTCCTATCAATAATCGTCAGAGATGGGGAGAGAAAAGAAACATTTCACAGATACATTTACAACGTTTCACCCGGTCATTCCTGTGTCTTCAGGGAATGACCTCCCAATTTATTAACTGTTACCTCAGGCTTACCATCCGTCCTAGTGATCACCTTTCTTGACTACATATTATGGGTGTGGCCCAAAATTCTTCCTATATGATCCCTGATTATAATTTGGTGTGTCATATTCATGCTCATATTCATGTCTAGGGGGTCTGACTTTATGTGGGCTGTTGCAGTTACTGGCATAATGCCCTTCTCTTTTGCAAAGATCACAAACCCTGGGCTTCCTCCAAGTGTCAGTGAAATGGGGTCTTGGTTGATTTGATGCCTCCTCAAACGCTTGTCTGCTCATCACCATCAACCGCTTTCCCTGTACCTCCCTGATTCCTTGGATACCATGATTATGTCGTTGTCTAGGGAGTTGATATACCTTCTGTGAATCTTTGATCATACACTTAGGTCTTTCCTAGGATCTGGGAAATCAGACATGATTGATCTCAATTCGGTCCGGGACCAGGGACAGCGCATTGCACTGTCCTTGACGGGAATGGTTCCCTGATCGTCAGTCTTCCCATTGGGGACTGTGATCACCCTGACAGGACTAAATTCAATTACATCACCTTGTGTTGGTCTTACAATATAGGGTACATTTGTTTGCGCGTGATATATAACACCGTACGTACCTGTGGACACGACCTCACCTGACCCTCCGTTAGGGGGTTTGATTATTGCCTTTACCGATTTGGTCGCGTCCACCTGGATGTCTTGTGTGATGGCTGCTGGAAGAGGTGCCGACATCATGCTGAGCTCACTTTCTTGCTTGTATTCCTGAGGGAAGTTTAACATGGGGTGCAACTTGCATAGGTTAATAGTTGTACATTTAACAGTATTACAATTATCATTGTTATGTTTATTACAATTATTCTTATCATCTATAATACAGTTGCTAAGTGCATTTTTATTGTTCAACATTGTGCCATTTCTCTGCAACCATAATCCTCTCCATTGCCATGTCTCTCCTCCCAAGATGAGGGTCAGATATGTCAGTTAACTCTCTTTGCATTTCACTTTCCTGTTGCCACAATTTTAAACAATCATAATGTTTGATCCGTCTCTTTACTGATTTAATGAGACCTATCCTTCTCCTTAGGTTCTGTAACACTTCTGGGCTAAAGCTGCCTACTCTTGGGGATTTCTCCCCGTCATGTACAGTCATTCTCTCCCATTCATCACATAAAACTTCTGTGTGTGACCCGTATTTTTCACACATTACGTACCTTGCCGACCCGACTGGTCGGTTCACTGAATCAACCCGAACCGAGGTTGATCGCCCCCTTCCTGAACAACTGGCCCCCATAATTTGCAGGTGTTGCTTGCTCTACCTCTGACCTTTATATCAGGGTCTTCAGCGAACCCGTACAAAAAAACAAAATATTCAAAGATAGGTTGACGGTAAGGTTTACCGAGCACCTTACTCACTCTGCCCACGCCGACCAATATGCCCACACACTGATATAGTGCTGGCGTACTCGACCCAGGGCCCCTATTAACCTTCGTTTTACTGGAACATGTGAGTGTGATCCGAAGAGCATTAACCCTTTCCAGTAAAGGTGGGGTTGTTGGATAATTCCTGAGTGACCAGCGAACTTCCCTTTTTGAAAAAATAAAAAATTACACAAATCACGTTAGAATGTACAAATAGCGTTTGTGACCGGGTTTGTACACAAATGGTACTGGTCAGGTTACTAACTAATGCACACAATTACGTGCGGTACAGTCGTTCAGCACATAAGCAACTAATCTTATGTACGGAGCGACCAGTGGAATCGACATTCGGCAGCTGCGAATTCCTTCAGCCTGAGCTTTATTGGCCTATATGGGTGTTGCACCAACCCTTCTTGGTGTTGTGCCTTGTCTCTATAGCGGACTTCTTTGTACCTAGACCTCCTGGTCTGTTATATGACCTCCTGGTATGACCTCTTGGTCTGCTATACCTCCTGGTATGACCTCCTGGTCTGCTATACCTCCTGGTCCGCTACACTCTAATGCTCAAATTTTATGTTTAACCAGAGATGCCTCCCTAGCCACCACGTATGTCACTTATACGTATGTACCTTCACGAGAACTCGATGATTTCTTTGGTTCAATCCCCAATATTGTAAAAAAACTTATATGCAAACACTCACTCAACACATGTACACTTTTGTTTCTATTTCTATTTCTGCGCAGAAATTTTCTTTAGACCAGATGTGTTGTAAATTTGGAGAAGGATCTGTTAATTTAAATTTCGAATACTAAAATAAACTTGCGCTATTTATCGCCTATTGCGCTATTTATCGCCTGTTGCGCTATTTATCGCCTGTTGCGCTATTTATCGCCTGTAAAATCAACACTATCGCGTGACTTGAGTTACGTGGGCGTACCCAGACGCTCCGTTGCGTAATTTACGCTGCGTGCGTCGGCCTTTGCGCACGCGAGTCTCACCCTTTGTTAGAGACACGTGTACACCAGTCTTTTATCCACCGTAACACAACTAACACGTTTATCAATGTAGATGATCCTCGATCGTCTACCGAACACCACACCAATCTCTCCTTGTACCTTTAGGTAGAGCTGCGTGTGTGCTTTTTACAATTATAACCTTAAATATTACTTTTTATCTTTTTAACTACTAATAGCAACAAATCTTTCTTAGCACGTTATCAATGCAAATGGCAAACAGGAAGGTGAGATGTGAAACTTACACAAATGAACATGCAATTCTAAATTTAATCTAATAACATACATTGATGTAAGCACACGCATATAGATTTTACATATAAGTACCAATCACTATTACTTATGATTGACTATGATATAGATTAAATAAATGCATAAAAAAAACTCATTAAATGATGATTTCTTTTTGACAGTGGATGGCTGATTATTTCCTGAGTCAACTGAAAATCAGCCGCTTAGGGGAGAGAAAGAAAATAAAAATAAAAATTTTGACCTTCCCAAAATGGCCGCTGCTCCTCCCCCTTTCACCTCCATGAGGGTCACACAAAATGGTGGACAGACCATGCTGCTTCTTGTCACAAAGAAAGTCATCATTCAAACTCCTAAAGTTATTCTAGGCCTGAGTTTTTTTTAAAAAAAACTATATCAAGGCTATGCAGAGCGATTAAAAATAATTTTAAACCTATTTAAACAGACAAACCATCCAATCTGCGTGTGTAGTTGGCACCAAATAGAAATAAAAAAAAAACCAGATTTTCAAAGACAATAACGTACTGTTCCTACCTTCCAGTTCCCGAATTCCCTCAGCACTCCTTACCAAGTGAAGCAGACAATTAACTGGTCAGCACTGCAGTATCCCCGACCTCCAAACAGTTTAACGAGGGATACTACCTTCCACTCTTTGCTGACCGATAATGTCTGCTGATGTTACCTAGTGCAGATATGTGAAGACCGGAGGAGCTCCCACTTGACAAAGCTGAATATATTTGTCCTATTAAAAACACGTTAAAGGTTAAAGAACACAGTACGCCATTGGCGCAAAAAGTACCGCAAGGGTACTCCCTTAACTATACCTTAAGGAATGTACTTATACTGTAAACATTTGTGCAGTGACAATGTGTAGATGTAATGCAGTGTAACCTTGTTAGCTTAAAAGCTGTATGTGCGACTATGACGCTCTGAGAAACCTTTATGCATTTATAATAACCAATCAAATACCGGTCTAAGGTTCTAACGCCTTTAGTAAGAGAATGAACGTTCAAAAAGAATAATACAATACAAGCTATGCACTACCAAAATAACATAGAATATCTAACCAAGTTACTACACATAAAATACAATAAAGACACAATTACTTTTAAAAGGGGAAGGAGAGAGAGAATGGCTTATAACATTAAATAAGAGACAATATGGTTGCAGATAAAACTACACATGTGAGGAACAATCGCTGCGCAGTTAGTCAATGCTGAGAATCTTTGTGGAGAAAATACTTGACCTTACCCATACTGGCTGTCCCTATATACACAACCCTACAATACCGCATGGGACAGAAGCTAGACTCCATTTTGGGAAAACTCCCATGATTCCAAAGACTGCACCACATGGTTGAAAGGGGGAGGGGAAAATACCCGGCAGCAGCCATTTTAGATTTGCAGGTCCAAACACATGGCACTCTCTGCTACACCACAATCACATAGCAGAAGACACAAGACTCCATTTTATTCCAAAATGTCCAAGCCTCAAAACAATGCATATGTTCTGATTTTACAATTCCAAACCATCTAAATCACCTTTCACAATTTCAATCCAACTTCCTAGAACCATCTTATTCAATTTCACATTCCAAACAACTTCAGTATCTCAATAACCAGAGCATATTCATCACAAGACCAGATCACAATGTAACCACACATATCAGCCTGCCATTGCTACCAGCACATATTCCCAGATCTATCACACAAACAAGTTACAATATCCTATTTAAACCAGCACCATTGACCTTAAAGCAATCTGTCTATATTTCCTTATCTAGCCATGTGAATTCAATACTTAGCCTTTAGTTTGGAGGTCAGTCCTGGGGATGTAGCCGCCATGCTGCTGGGTGCCAGGTAGCTGTGTGAGTAGCTACAGTATATCTGTCCTCAGAGGCCCCAAGCAAACTGAAACTGACTTCTTTTCTAGCCATGCCTGTTTTCCTAGTTCCTGGGGGAGGGGTCGCTCTTGCTTTGTATATGCTAATCAGGTTCAGCCCTGAAATCTTAGTAAAGGGTTGGCTTGATCATTCATTGTTCTAACAAAATGATCTTAGCTTTTATACATATAATCATATCTATCCGCTGCAATGTCCCACAACTTCACAACAAGCCTCAAACTAACCCACACATCAATCTGTTTGCTTCAATACCAAACATGACGGACGCATCTGGTTCTGTTCAAATAATACACATTCATGACATCAATTCATCAGCCAGTTCTAAATCTCCATGATGTCTGGTGCCCGACATTATTATAACCATGTACTGTATGAAACAAGCGCCGAATCCATCTACGTGCCATGTCCGAGCAAATGCGTGTGTTACCATATATTGCTGTGCTCGCTGCGCATATTTGCAAGTATAGCGACTTAAATGTGTGTAGTTTGTATGTTCTCTCTATGTAATATTTTTGACTTTGACAGTCCACCCTTTGGCAGTCACCAATAACTGCCACTTCCTAAAACATTTCAAAAAGAGAAAAATATATGTCATATGTAAATACATTTCTATGATTGGGTAAGGGAGGAGAGAAGAAGGTGGGAAAAAGGTATGACCTAGTGAGATAGCAGAAGCATGTGTGTATGAATCCATGTTTGGGGGGTCATGTATCATCGTGCCGTACGTGTTTTAAATCAAGCTTCGAGGTATTGCGAAGTATACATTTGAATTCCTTCTTATCCCGTGGTACGGGTCTGTGGATGGGCTGTCAAACTTTACCGAGCTCTTTTCGGCTGTGGTTGCAACAAAATGGGGGAGCACATTTTAGTTGATGATACATGAATGGGGGAATATGTGATTGCCGATATCTGTGCCTGTATTCCCTATCGACTATGTGTGTAATTACCTGAAGGTTGTAGAGATGAAGAAAAGACATAATTACGGTAAATGCATTGGTATTCTATGTCAGGTTAATGAACATTTGTCGGTTGAAGTCTTGTTCGGTGTCTGTTGAATGCAGTCTTCTTTGTGCTTTTGCCTAAAGGCGTGTGGGCAAAAAGCTTTGTCAATGTCCATAGGCTTACAAAAGTGTTGGGCTAGCGTAATTTTAAAATTTCTAGGGAAACTGGGGGTCTATGGCATTGTTCATCAAATATCTGTGTATAAGGTTGTCAAACTTCTTCTTTAATCCATCAGTTGTCTGTATACCGGATCATCAAATTCCTCGTCAAAAGTGGGCCTTTTTACCTTGGAAAAACCAGAAAAACAGGTGAAAGAAACGGACCGTATAATCGCATTTTCATCACATCATTGTTTCTACCGTTGGGTCATAAATCAAATCTATTGGAATTACAATTTCCTCACTCCTTAGACTCATTACCTCAGGTAGTACTTTTCCAATATAACACAATCCTTCAGAGTTTGGGGCAAGCCACTTTATACGCCTTCCTCCCGCATATGAAATATGCATCATCGGGGAGAACATATGGGACGGAGTAGGACATTACCATATTACACATCTTCCATGTGAAATCTCCTAACCCTAATTCACCCATCTGTTTAGTACACGTATCAGTTTGTACGATATGTGCACAGTATCCTGGTGATACCTCTCCAACTCTCGTAATCCTACTTCCTAGGGTATACATATACCGGAAAGATTTTCCTCTACTGGCTATGTGGCGTATAAGTTCTGTATCTGTGGGCATTGTATCTGCTCTATATGAAAAGGTCATGGTTTGGCTATTCCATGACACTTCCCAATTTCCCGGCCTTCGGGGATTGGAAATGTTAAAACATATTAGGGACCTATCCACATGATATTGGTGGAGCTTCAAACTAGGAGGGCTGGAGATATTAAACCTCCTGTCCACCTGTCTCCCGCCCTTTAGCTCAAGTACCTCCCCTACCGTTAAAGGGAATGGTACTAATCCTGATTTGCTATGGCCTTGAGGTACTTGAGAGCATACCCAACAATCTGTCTGATTTAACACATTACCCACTAAGGAGTGATAGTCACTCAATGGATGCCGGTTCATGTTAATGTTAAAACTGGACTGACATTCCTTGATGCACCCATCCTCTACTACACTGTCACAGAGTCTACAGATACAGTTCTCTTTTCAGCTAACAATGTTTACAAATAACATGGCTGCTAGATCGTTTCCGGTACTCGCCTTTGCTTGGTGGTTGTGTTGCTATTGGAAATTTACACCTCCGTCTCAGTCATCAGAACCTTTCTGGATCCTTTCTCGACCTCACTGGTACTCTCACCGAAACAGACTGCTCTGGTCAACATCAGGGTCAACATGAAAAATCCATATCACAGTCTCTTGGGGCAAGTCCATCTTACAGGAGGAGAAAAGGAGAAATTTGTAATGGGGGTACAGAAAATCAGTTTGAGGGGGAGAGAAACTTGTTACGATAATTAAGTTCTCTAGTCTTTGTCGTTCTTCCTGTTCTGTCGTCATCTCAAAGGTGCTGTCTCTCAGTCTTCCAACCGAACATTCCGGTGATGCAATATTCCTTCCAAACCAGCGATCTCTCTGTAAGGAGCAAAAATCTTGCATTACCATTTGTCTAACTGATGTGTGACATACCATCTTTAAAACATGAAAACATGAGAAAGAAGAGAGAAAACAAAAAAAAACAAAAGAGAGAGAGAACAATTCATATATGTATATATCACATAAATCAACAGAGAACAACAACAAGGAAAAAAAAACATTTTTCAAACATTTTAAAACATTGTCAGATCATCAGGCTGTCATATCTACATGTCCAATGGTTTCCTTGCGCAGTCCCTCCCACCAGCACCTCCATACTCCACCCTCTGTATCTGGCCAGAATACATTGATGCGGATAGGTCATGCTGGGGTTTGGTAGACTTCTGCAAAGGCCAAGTAGATATGCAATGTTTGAGTCCTATCAATAATCGTCAGAGATGGGGAGAGAAAAGAAACATTTCACAGATACATTTACAACGTTTCACCCGGTCATTCCTGTGTCTTCAGGGAATGACCTCCCAATTTATTAACTGTTACCTCAGGCTTACCATCCGTCCTAGTGATCACCTTTCTTGACTACATATTATGGGTGTGGCCCAAAATTCTTCCTATATGATCCCTGATTATAATTTGGTGTGTCATATTCATGCTCATATTCATGTCTAGGGGGTCTGACTTTATGTGGGCTGTTGCAGTTACTGGCATAATGCCCTTCTCTTTTGCAAAGATCACAAACCCTGGGCTTCCTCCAAGTGTCAGTGAAATGGGGTCTTGGTTGATTTGATGCCTCCTCAAACGCTTGTCTGCTCATCACCATCAACCGCTTTCCCTGTACCTCCCTGATTCCTTGGATACCATGATTATGTCGTTGTCTAGGGAGTTGATATACCTTCTGTGAATCTTTGATCATACACTTAGGTCTTTCCTAGGATCTGGGAAATCAGACATGATTGATCTCAATTCGGTCCGGGACCAGGGACAGCGCATTGCACTGTCCTTGACGGGAATGGTTCCCTGATCGTCAGTCTTCCCATTGGGGACTGTGATCACCCTGACAGGACTAAATTCAATTACATCACCTTGTGTTGGTCTTACAATATAGGGTACATTTGTTTGCGCGTGATATATAACACCGTACGTACCTGTGGACACGACCTCACCTGACCCTCCGTTAGGGGGTTTGATTATTGCCTTTACCGATTTGGTCGCGTCCACCTGGATGTCTTGTGTGATGGCTGCTGGAAGAGGTGCCGACATCATGCTGAGCTCACTTTCTTGCTTGTATTCCTGAGGGAAGTTTAACATGGGGTGCAACTTGCATAGGTTAATAGTTGTACATTTAACAGTATTACAATTATCATTGTTATGTTTATTACAATTATTCTTATCATCTATAATACAGTTGCTAAGTGCATTTTTATTGTTCAACATTGTGCCATTTCTCTGCAACCATAATCCTCTCCATTGCCATGTCTCTCCTCCCAAGATGAGGGTCAGATATGTCAGTTAACTCTCTTTGCATTTCACTTTCCTGTTGCCACAATTTTAAACAATCATAATGTTTGATCCGTCTCTTTACTGATTTAATGAGACCTATCCTTCTCCTTAGGTTCTGTAACACTTCTGGGCTAAAGCTGCCTACTCTTGGGGATTTCTCCCCGTCATGTACAGTCATTCTCTCCCATTCATCACATAAAACTTCTGTGTGTGACCCGTATTTTTCACACATTACGTACCTTGCCGACCCGACTGGTCGGTTCACTGAATCAACCCGAACCGAGGTTGATCGCCCCCTTCCTGAACAACTGGCCCCCATAATTTGCAGGTGTTGCTTGCTCTACCTCTGACCTTTATATCAGGGTCTTCAGCGAACCCGTACAAAAAAACAAAATATTCAAAGATAGGTTGACGGTAAGGTTTACCGAGCACCTTACTCACTCTGCCCACGCCGACCAATATGCCCACACACTGATATAGTGCTGGCGTACTCGACCCAGGGCCCCTATTAACCTTCGTTTTACTGGAACATGTGAGTGTGATCCGAAGAGCATTAACCCTTTCCAGTAAAGGTGGGGTTGTCGGATAATTCCTGAGTGACCAGCGAACTTCCCTTTTTGAAAAAATAAAAAATTACACAAATCACGTTAGAATGTACAAATAGCGTTTGTGACCGGGTTTGTACACAAATGGTACTGGTCAGGTTACTAACTAATGCACACAATTACGTGCGGTACAGTCGTTCAGCACATAAGCAACTAATCTTATGTACGGAGCGACCAGTGGAATCGACATTCGGCAGCTGCGAATTCCTTCAGCCTGAGCTTTATTGGCCTATATGGGTGTTGCACCAACCCTTCTTGGTGTTGTGCCTTGTCTCTATAGCGGACTTCTTTGTACCTAGACCTCCTGGTCTGTTATATGACCTCCTGGTATGACCTCTTGGTCTGCTATACCTCCTGGTATGACCTCCTGGTCTGCTATACCTCCTGGTCCGCTACACTCTAATGCTCAAATTTTATGTTTAACCAGAGATGCCTCCCTAGCCACCACGTATGTCACTTATACGTATGTACCTTCACGAGAACTCGATGATTTCTTTGGTTCAATCCCCAATATTGTAAAAAAACTTATATGCAAACACTCACTCAACACATGTACACTTTTGTTTCTATTTCTATTTCTGCGCAGAAATTTTCTTTAGACCAGATGTGTTGTAAATTTGGAGAAGGATCTGTTAATTTAAATTTCGAATACTAAAATAAACTTGCGCTATTTATCGCCTATTGCGCTATTTATCGCCTGTTGCGCTATTTATCGCCTGTTGCGCTATTTATCGCCTGTAAAATCAACACTATCGCGTGACTTGAGTTACGTGGGCGTACCCAGACGCTCCGTTGCGTAATTTACGCTGCGTGCGTCGGCCTTTGCGCACGCGAGTCTCACCCTTTGTTAGAGACACGTGTACACCAGTCTTTTATCCACCGTAACACAACTAACACGTTTATCAATGTAGATGATCCTCGATCGTCTACCGAACACCACACCAATCTCTCCTTGTACCTTTAGGTAGAGCTGCGTGTGTGCTTTTTACAATTATAACCTTAAATATTACTTTTTATCTTTTTAACTACTAATAGCAACAAATCTTTCTTAGCACGTTATCAATGCAAATGGCAAACAGGAAGGTGAGATGTGAAACTTACACAAATGAACATGCAATTCTAAATTTAATCTAATAACATACATTGATGTAAGCACACGCATATAGATTTTACATATAAGTACCAATCACTATTACTTATGATTGACTATGATATAGATTAAATAAATGCATAAAAAAAACTCATTAAATGATGATTTCTTTTTGACAGTGGATGGCTGATTATTTCCTGAGTCAACTGAAAATCAGCCGCTTAGGGGAGAGAAAGAAAATAAAAATAAAAATTTTGACCTTCCCAAAATGGCCGCTGCTCCTCCCCCTTTCACCTCCATGAGGGTCACACAAAATGGTGGACAGACCATGCTGCTTCTTGTCACAAAGAAAGTCATCATTCAAACTCCTAAAGTTATTCTAGGCCTGAGTTTTTTTTAAAAAAAACTATATCAAGGCTATGCAGAGCGATTAAAAATAATTTTAAACCTATTTAAACAGACAAACCATCCAATCTGCGTGTGTAGTTGGCACCAAATAGAAATAAAAAAAAAACCAGATTTTCAAAGACAATAACGTACTGTTCCTACCTTCCAGTTCCCGAATTCCCTCAGCACTCCTTACCAAGTGAAGCAGACAATTAACTGGTCAGCACTGCAGTATCCCCGACCTCCAAACAGTTTAACGAGGGATACTACCTTCCACTCTTTGCTGACCGATAATGTCTGCTGATGTTACCTAGTGCAGATATGTGAAGACCGGAGGAGCTCCCACTTGACAAAGCTGAATATATTTGTCCTATTAAAAACACGTTAAAGGTTAAAGAACACAGTACGCCATTGGCGCAAAAAGTACCGCAAGGGTACTCCCTTAACTATACCTTAAGGAATGTACTTATACTGTAAACATTTGTGCAGTGACAATGTGTAGATGTAATGCAGTGTAACCTTGTTAGCTTAAAAGCTGTATGTGCGACTATGACGCTCTGAGAAACCTTTATGCATTTATAATAACCAATCAAATACCGGTCTAAGGTTCTAACGCCTTTAGTGAGAGAATGAACGTTCAAAAAGAATAATACAATACAAGCTATGCACTACCAAAATAACATAGAATATCTAACCAAGTTACTACACATAAAATACAATAAAGACACAATTACTTTTAAAAGGGGAAGGAGAGAGAGAATGGCTTATAACATTAAATAAGAGACAATATGGTTGCAGATAAAACTACACATGTGAGGAACAATCGCTGCGCAGTTAGTCAATGCTGAGAATCTTTGTGGAGAAAATACTTGACCTTACCCATACTGGCTGTCCCTATATACACAACCCTACAATACCGCATGGGACAGAAGCTAGACTCCATTTTGGGAAAACTCCCATGATTCCAAAGACTGCACCACATGGTTGAAAGGGGGAGGGGAAAATACCCGGCAGCAGCCATTTTAGATTTGCAGGTCCAAACACATGGCACTCTCTGCTACACCACAATCACATAGCAGAAGACACAAGACTCCATTTTATTCCAAAATGTCCAAGCCTCAAAACAATGCATATGTTCTGATTTTACAATTCCAAACCATCTAAATCACCTTTCACAATTTCAATCCAACTTCCTAGAACCATCTTATTCAATTTCACATTCCAAACAACTTCAGTATCTCAATAACCAGAGCATATTCATCACAAGACCAGATCACAATGTAACCACACATATCAGCCTGCCATTGCTACCAGCACATATTCCCAGATCTATCACACAAACAAGTTACAATATCCTATTTAAACCAGCACCATTGACCTTAAAGCAATCTGTCTATATTTCCTTATCTAGCCATGTGAATTCAATACTTAGCCTTTAGTTTGGAGGTCAGTCCTGGGGATGTAGCCGCCATGCTGCTGGGTGCCAGGTAGCTGTGTGAGTAGCTACAGTATATCTGTCCTCAGAGGCCCCAAGCAAACTGAAACTGACTTCTTTTCTAGCCATGCCTGTTTTCCTAGTTCCTGGGGGAGGGGTCGCTCTTGCTTTGTATATGCTAATCAGGTTCAGCCCTGAAATCTTAGTAAAGGGTTGGCTTGATCATTCATTGTTCTAACAAAATGATCTTAGCTTTTATACATATAATCATATCTATCCGCTGCAATGTCCCACAACTTCACAACAAGCCTCAAACTAACCCACACATCAATCTGTTTGCTTCAATACCAAACATGACGGACGCATCTGGTTCTGTTCAAATAATACACATTCATGACATCAATTCATCAGCCAGTTCTAAATCTCCATGATGTCTGGTGCCCGACATTATTATAACCATGTACTGTATGAAACAAGCGCCGAATCCATCTACGTGCCATGTCCGAGCAAATGCGTGTGTTACCATATATTGCTGTGCTCGCTGCGCATATTTGCAAGTATAGCGACTTAAATGTGTGTAGTTTGTATGTTCTCTCTATGTAATATTTTTGACTTTGACAGTCCACCCTTTGGCAGTCACCAATAACTGCCACTTCCTAAAACATTTCAAAAAGAGAAAAATATATGTCATATGTAAATACATTTCTATGATTGGGTAAGGGAGGAGAGAAGAAGGTGGGAAAAAGGTATGACCTAGTGAGATAGCAGAAGCATGTGTGTATGAATCCATGTTTGGGGGGTCATGTATCATCGTGCCGTACGTGTTTTAAATCAAGCTTCGAGGTATTGCGAAGTATACATTTGAATTCCTTCTTATCCCGTGGTACGGGTCTGTGGATGGGCTGTCAAACTTTACCGAGCTCTTTTCGGCTGTGGTTGCAACAAAATGGGGGAGCACATTTTAGTTGATGATACATGAATGGGGGAATATGTGATTGCCGATATCTGTGCCTGTATTCCCTATCGACTATGTGTGTAATTACCTGAAGGTTGTAGAGATGAAGAAAAGACATAATTACGGTAAATGCATTGGTATTCTATGTCAGGTTAATGAACATTTGTCGGTTGAAGTCTTGTTCGGTGTCTGTTGAATGCAGTCTTCTTTGTGCTTTTGCCTAAAGGCGTGTGGGCAAAAAGCTTTGTCAATGTCCATAGGCTTACAAAAGTGTTGGGCTAGCGTAATTTTAAAATTTCTAGGGAAACTGGGGGTCTATGGCATTGTTCATCAAATATCTGTGTATAAGGTTGTCAAACTTCTTCTTTAATCCATCAGTTGTCTGTATACCGGATCATCAAATTCCTCGTCAAAAGTGGGCCTTTTTACCTTGGAAAAACCAGAAAAACAGGTGAAAGAAACGGACCGTATAATCGCATTTTCATCACATCATTGTTTCTACCGTTGGGTCATAAATCAAATCTATTGGAATTACAATTTCCTCACTCCTTAGACTCATTACCTCAGGTAGTACTTTTCCAATATAACACAATCCTTCAGAGTTTGGGGCAAGCCACTTTATACGCCTTCCTCCCGCATATGAAATATGCATCATCGGGGAGAACATATGGGACGGAGTAGGACATTACCATATTACACATCTTCCATGTGAAATCTCCTAACCCTAATTCACCCATCTGTTTAGTACACGTATCAGTTTGTACGATATGTGCACAGTATCCTGGTGATACCTCTCCAACTCTCGTAATCCTACTTCCTAGGGTATACATATACCGGAAAGATTTTCCTCTACTGGCTATGTGGCGTATAAGTTCTGTATCTGTGGGCATTGTATCTGCTCTATATGAAAAGGTCATGGTTTGGCTATTCCATGACACTTCCCAATTTCCCGGCCTTCGGGGATTGGAAATGTTAAAACATATTAGGGACCTATCCACATGATATTGGTGGAGCTTCAAACTAGGAGGGCTGGAGATATTAAACCTCCTGTCCACCTGTCTCCCGCCCTTTAGCTCAAGTACCTCCCCTACCGTTAAAGGGAATGGTACTAATCCTGATTTGCTATGGCCTTGAGGTACTTGAGAGCATACCCAACAATCTGTCTGATTTAACACATTACCCACTAAGGAGTGATAGTCACTCAATGGATGCCGGTTCATGTTAATGTTAAAACTGGACTGACATTCCTTGATGCACCCATCCTCTACTACACTGTCACAGAGTCTACAGATACAGTTCTCTTTTCAGCTAACAATGTTTACAAATAACATGGCTGCTAGATCGTTTCCGGTACTCGCCTTTGCTTGGTGGTTGTGTTGCTATTGGAAATTTACACCTCCGTCTCAGTCATCAGAACCTTTCTGGATCCTTTCTCGACCTCACTGGTACTCTCACCGAAACAGACTGCTCTGGTCAACATCAGGGTCAACATGAAAAATCCATATCACAGTCTCTTGGGGCAAGTCCATCTTACAGGAGGAGAAAAGGAGAAATTTGTAATGGGGGTACAGAAAATCAGTTTGAGGGGGAGAGAAACTTGTTACGATAATTAAGTTCTCTAGTCTTTGTCGTTCTTCCTGTTCTGTCGTCATCTCAAAGGTGCTGTCTCTCAGTCTTCCAACCGAACATTCCGGTGATGCAATATTCCTTCCAAACCAGCGATCTCTCTGTAAGGAGCAAAAATCTTGCATTACCATTTGTCTAACTGATGTGTGACATACCATCTTTAAAACATGAAAACATGAGAAAGAAGAGAGAAAACAAAAAAAAACAAAAGAGAGAGAGAACAATTCATATATGTATATATCACATAAATCAACAGAGAACAACAACAAGGAAAAAAAACATTTTTCAAACATTTTAAAACATTGTCAGATCATCAGGCTGTCATATCTACATGTCCAATGGTTTCCTTGCGCAGTCCCTCCCACCAGCACCTCCATACTCCACCCTCTGTATCTGGCCAGAATACATTGATGCGGATAGGTCATGCTGGGGTTTGGTAGACTTCTGCAAAGGCCAAGTAGATATGCAATGTTTGAGTCCTATCAATAATCGTCAGAGATGGGGAGAGAAAAGAAACATTTCACAGATACATTTACAACGTTTCACCCGGTCATTCCTGTGTCTTCAGGGAATGACCTCCCAATTTATTAACTGTTACCTCAGGCTTACCATCCGTCCTAGTGATCACCTTTCTTGACTACATATTATGGGTGTGGCCCAAAATTCTTCCTATATGATCCCTGATTATAATTTGGTGTGTCATATTCATGCTCATATTCATGTCTAGGGGGTCTGACTTTATGTGGGCTGTTGCAGTTACTGGCATAATGCCCTTCTCTTTTGCAAAGATCACAAACCCTGGGCTTCCTCCAAGTGTCAGTGAAATGGGGTCTTGGTTGATTTGATGCCTCCTCAAACGCTTGTCTGCTCATCACCATCAACCGCTTTCCCTGTACCTCCCTGATTCCTTGGATACCATGATTATGTCGTTGTCTAGGGAGTTGATATACCTTCTGTGAATCTTTGATCATACACTTAGGTCTTTCCTAGGATCTGGGAAATCAGACATGATTGATCTCAATTCGGTCCGGGACCAGGGACAGCGCATTGCACTGTCCTTGACGGGAATGGTTCCCTGATCGTCAGTCTTCCCATTGGGGACTGTGATCACCCTGACAGGACTAAATTCAATTACATCACCTTGTGTTGGTCTTACAATATAGGGTACATTTGTTTGCGCGTGATATATAACACCGTACGTACCTGTGGACACGACCTCACCTGACCCTCCGTTAGGGGGTTTGATTATTGCCTTTACCGATTTGGTCGCGTCCACCTGGATGTCTTGTGTGATGGCTGCTGGAAGAGGTGCCGACATCATGCTGAGCTCACTTTCTTGCTTGTATTCCTGAGGGAAGTTTAACATGGGGTGCAACTTGCATAGGTTAATAGTTGTACATTTAACAGTATTACAATTATCATTGTTATGTTTATTACAATTATTCTTATCATCTATAATACAGTTGCTAAGTGCATTTTTATTGTTCAACATTGTGCCATTTCTCTGCAACCATAATCCTCTCCATTGCCATGTCTCTCCTCCCAAGATGAGGGTCAGATATGTCAGTTAACTCTCTTTGCATTTCACTTTCCTGTTGCCACAATTTTAAACAATCATAATGTTTGATCCGTCTCTTTACTGATTTAATGAGACCTATCCTTCTCCTTAGGTTCTGTAACACTTCTGGGCTAAAGCTGCCTACTCTTGGGGATTTCTCCCCGTCATGTACAGTCATTCTCTCCCATTCATCACATAAAACTTCTGTGTGTGACCCGTATTTTTCACACATTACGTACCTTGCCGACCCGACTGGTCGGTTCACTGAATCAACCCGAACCGAGGTTGATCGCCCCCTTCCTGAACAACTGGCCCCCATAATTTGCAGGTGTTGCTTGCTCTACCTCTGACCTTTATATCAGGGTCTTCAGCGAACCCGTACAAAAAAACAAAATATTCAAAGATAGGTTGACGGTAAGGTTTACCGAGCACCTTACTCACTCTGCCCACGCCGACCAATATGCCCACACACTGATATAGTGCTGGCGTACTCGACCCAGGGCCCCTATTAACCTTCGTTTTACTGGAACATGTGAGTGTGATCCGAAGAGCATTAACCCTTTCCAGTAAAGGTGGGGTTGTCGGATAATTCCTGAGTGACCAGCGAACTTCCCTTTTTGAAAAAATAAAAAATTACACAAATCACGTTAGAATGTACAAATAGCGTTTGTGACCGGGTTTGTACACAAATGGTACTGGTCAGGTTACTAACTAATGCACACAATTACGTGCGGTACAGTCGTTCAGCACATAAGCAACTAATCTTATGTACGGAGCGACCAGTGGAATCGACATTCGGCAGCTGCGAATTCCTTCAGCCTGAGCTTTATTGGCCTATATGGGTGTTGCACCAACCCTTCTTGGTGTTGTGCCTTGTCTCTATAGCGGACTTCTTTGTACCTAGACCTCCTGGTCTGTTATATGACCTCCTGGTATGACCTCTTGGTCTGCTATACCTCCTGGTATGACCTCCTGGTCTGCTATACCTCCTGGTCCGCTACACTCTAATGCTCAAATTTTATGTTTAACCAGAGATGCCTCCCTAGCCACCACGTATGTCACTTATACGTATGTACCTTCACGAGAACTCGATGATTTCTTTGGTTCAATCCCCAATATTGTAAAAAAACTTATATGCAAACACTCACTCAACACATGTACACTTTTGTTTCTATTTCTATTTCTGCGCAGAAATTTTCTTTAGACCAGATGTGTTGTAAATTTGGAGAAGGATCTGTTAATTTAAATTTCGAATACTAAAATAAACTTGCGCTATTTATCGCCTATTGCGCTATTTATCGCCTGTTGCGCTATTTATCGCCTGTTGCGCTATTTATCGCCTGTAAAATCAACACTATCGCGTGACTTGAGTTACGTGGGCGTACCCAGACGCTCCGTTGCGTAATTTACGCTGCGTGCGTCGGCCTTTGCGCACGCGAGTCTCACCCTTTGTTAGAGACACGTGTACACCAGTCTTTTATCCACCGTAACACAACTAACACGTTTATCAATGTAGATGATCCTCGATCGTCTACCGAACACCACACCAATCTCTCCTTGTACCTTTAGGTAGAGCTGCGTGTGTGCTTTTTACAATTATAACCTTAAATATTACTTTTTATCTTTTTAACTACTAATAGCAACAAATCTTTCTTAGCACGTTATCAATGCAAATGGCAAACAGGAAGGTGAGATGTGAAACTTACACAAATGAACATGCAATTCTAAATTTAATCTAATAACATACATTGATGTAAGCACACGCATATAGATTTTACATATAAGTACCAATCACTATTACTTATGATTGACTATGATATAGATTAAATAAATGCATAAAAAAAACTCATTAAATGATGATTTCTTTTTGACAGTGGATGGCTGATTATTTCCTGAGTCAACTGAAAATCAGCCGCTTAGGGGAGAGAAAGAAAATAAAAATAAAAATTTTGACCTTCCCAAAATGGCCGCTGCTCCTCCCCCTTTCACCTCCATGAGGGTCACACAAAATGGTGGACAGACCATGCTGCTTCTTGTCACAAAGAAAGTCATCATTCAAACTCCTAAAGTTATTCTAGGCCTGAGTTTTTTTTTAAAAAAACTATATCAAGGCTATGCAGAGCGATTAAAAATAATTTTAAACCTATTTAAACAGACAAACCATCCAATCTGCGTGTGTAGTTGGCACCAAATAGAAATAAAAAAAAAACCAGATTTTCAAAGACAATAACGTACTGTTCCTACCTTCCAGTTCCCGAATTCCCTCAGCACTCCTTACCAAGTGAAGCAGACAATTAACTGGTCAGCACTGCAGTATCCCCGACCTCCAAACAGTTTAACGAGGGATACTACCTTCCACTCTTTGCTGACCGATAATGTCTGCTGATGTTACCTAGTGCAGATATGTGAAGACCGGAGGAGCTCCCACTTGACAAAGCTGAATATATTTGTCCTATTAAAAACACGTTAAAGGTTAAAGAACACAGTACGCCATTGGCGCAAAAAGTACCGCAAGGGTACTCCCTTAACTATACCTTAAGGAATGTACTTATACTGTAAACATTTGTGCAGTGACAATGTGTAGATGTAATGCAGTGTAACCTTGTTAGCTTAAAAGCTGTATGTGCGACTATGACGCTCTGAGAAACCTTTATGCATTTATAATAACCAATCAAATACCGGTCTAAGGTTCTAACGCCTTTAGTGAGAGAATGAACGTTCAAAAAGAATAATACAATACAAGCTATGCACTACCAAAATAACATAGAATATCTAACCAAGTTACTACACATAAAATACAATAAAGACACAATTACTTTTAAAAGGGGAAGGAGAGAGAGAATGGCTTATAACATTAAATAAGAGACAATATGGTTGCAGATAAAACTACACATGTGAGGAACAATCGCTGCGCAGTTAGTCAATGCTGAGAATCTTTGTGGAGAAAATACTTGACCTTACCCATACTGGCTGTCCCTATATACACAACCCTACAATACCGCATGGGACAGAAGCTAGACTCCATTTTGGGAAAACTCCCATGATTCCAAAGACTGCACCACATGGTTGAAAGGGGGAGGGGAAAATACCCGGCAGCAGCCATTTTAGATTTGCAGGTCCAAACACATGGCACTCTCTGCTACACCACAATCACATAGCAGAAGACACAAGACTCCATTTTATTCCAAAATGTCCAAGCCTCAAAACAATGCATATGTTCTGATTTTACAATTCCAAACCATCTAAATCACCTTTCACAATTTCAATCCAACTTCCTAGAACCATCTTATTCAATTTCACATTCCAAACAACTTCAGTATCTCAATAACCAGAGCATATTCATCACAAGACCAGATCACAATGTAACCACACATATCAGCCTGCCATTGCTACCAGCACATATTCCCAGATCTATCACACAAACAAGTTACAATATCCTATTTAAACCAGCACCATTGACCTTAAAGCAATCTGTCTATATTTCCTTATCTAGCCATGTGAATTCAATACTTAGCCTTTAGTTTGGAGGTCAGTCCTGGGGATGTAGCCGCCATGCTGCTGGGTGCCAGGTAGCTGTGTGAGTAGCTACAGTATATCTGTCCTCAGAGGCCCCAAGCAAACTGAAACTGACTTCTTTTCTAGCCATGCCTGTTTTCCTAGTTCCTGGGGGAGGGGTCGCTCTTGCTTTGTATATGCTAATCAGGTTCAGCCCTGAAATCTTAGTAAAGGGTTGGCTTGATCATTCATTGTTCTAACAAAATGATCTTAGCTTTTATACATATAATCATATCTATCCGCTGCAATGTCCCACAACTTCACAACAAGCCTCAAACTAACCCACACATCAATCTGTTTGCTTCAATACCAAACATGACGGACGCATCTGGTTCTGTTCAAATAATACACATTCATGACATCAATTCATCAGCCAGTTCTAAATCTCCATGATGTCTGGTGCCCGACATTATTATAACCATGTACTGTATGAAACAAGCGCCGAATCCATCTACGTGCCATGTCCGAGCAAATGCGTGTGTTACCATATATTGCTGTGCTCGCTGCGCATATTTGCAAGTATAGCGACTTAAATGTGTGTAGTTTGTATGTTCTCTCTATGTAATATTTTTGACTTTGACAGTCCACCCTTTGGCAGTCACCAATAACTGCCACTTCCTAAAACATTTCAAAAAGAGAAAAATATATGTCATATGTAAATACATTTCTATGATTGGGTAAGGGAGGAGAGAAGAAGGTGGGAAAAAGGTATGACCTAGTGAGATAGCAGAAGCATGTGTGTATGAATCCATGTTTGGGGGGTCATGTATCATCGTGCCGTACGTGTTTTAAATCAAGCTTCGAGGTATTGCGAAGTATACATTTGAATTCCTTCTTATCCCGTGGTACGGGTCTGTGGATGGGCTGTCAAACTTTACCGAGCTCTTTTCGGCTGTGGTTGCAACAAAATGGGGGAGCACATTTTAGTTGATGATACATGAATGGGGGAATATGTGATTGCCGATATCTGTGCCTGTATTCCCTATCGACTATGTGTGTAATTACCTGAAGGTTGTAGAGATGAAGAAAAGACATAATTACGGTAAATGCATTGGTATTCTATGTCAGGTTAATGAACATTTGTCGGTTGAAGTCTTGTTCGGTGTCTGTTGAATGCAGTCTTCTTTGTGCTTTTGCCTAAAGGCGTGTGGGCAAAAAGCTTTGTCAATGTCCATAGGCTTACAAAAGTGTTGGGCTAGCGTAATTTTAAAATTTCTAGGGAAACTGGGGGTCTATGGCATTGTTCATCAAATATCTGTGTATAAGGTTGTCAAACTTCTTCTTTAATCCATCAGTTGTCTGTATACCGGATCATCAAATTCCTCGTCAAAAGTGGGCCTTTTTACCTTGGAAAAACCAGAAAAACAGGTGAAAGAAACGGACCGTATAATCGCATTTTCATCACATCATTGTTTCTACCGTTGGGTCATAAATCAAATCTATTGGAATTACAATTTCCTCACTCCTTAGACTCATTACCTCAGGTAGTACTTTTCCAATATAACACAATCCTTCAGAGTTTGGGGCAAGCCACTTTATACGCCTTCCTCCCGCATATGAAATATGCATCATCGGGGAGAACATATGGGACGGAGTAGGACATTACCATATTACACATCTTCCATGTGAAATCTCCTAACCCTAATTCACCCATCTGTTTAGTACACGTATCAGTTTGTACGATATGTGCACAGTATCCTGGTGATACCTCTCCAACTCTCGTAATCCTACTTCCTAGGGTATACATATACCGGAAAGATTTTCCTCTACTGGCTATGTGGCGTATAAGTTCTGTATCTGTGGGCATTGTATCTGCTCTATATGAAAAGGTCATGGTTTGGCTATTCCATGACACTTCCCAATTTCCCGGCCTTCGGGGATTGGAAATGTTAAAACATATTAGGGACCTATCCACATGATATTGGTGGAGCTTCAAACTAGGAGGGCTGGAGATATTAAACCTCCTGTCCACCTGTCTCCCGCCCTTTAGCTCAAGTACCTCCCCTACCGTTAAAGGGAATGGTACTAATCCTGATTTGCTATGGCCTTGAGGTACTTGAGAGCATACCCAACAATCTGTCTGATTTAACACATTACCCACTAAGGAGTGATAGTCACTCAATGGATGCCGGTTCATGTTAATGTTAAAACTGGACTGACATTCCTTGATGCACCCATCCTCTACTACACTGTCACAGAGTCTACAGATACAGTTCTCTTTTCAGCTAACAATGTTTACAAATAACATGGCTGCTAGATCGTTTCCGGTACTCGCCTTTGCTTGGTGGTTGTGTTGCTATTGGAAATTTACACCTCCGTCTCAGTCATCAGAACCTTTCTGGATCCTTTCTCGACCTCACTGGTACTCTCACCGAAACAGACTGCTCTGGTCAACATCAGGGTCAACATGAAAAATCCGTATCACAGTCTCTTGGGGCAAGTCCATATTACAGGAGGAGAAAAGGAGAAATTTGTAATGGGGGTACAGAAAATCAGTTTGAGGGGGAGAGAAACTTGTTACGATAATTAAGTTCTCTAGTCTTTGTCGTTCTTCCTGTTCTGTCGTCATCTCAAAGGTGCTGTCTCTCAGTCTTCCAACCGAACATTCCGGTGATGCAATATTCCTTCCAAACCAGCGATCTCTCTGTAAGGAGCAAAAATCTTGCATTACCATTTGTCTAACTGATGTGTGACATACCATCTTTAAAACATGAAAACATGAGAAAGAAGAGAGAAAACAAAAAAAAAACAAAAGAGAGAGAGAGAGAACAATTCATATATGTATATATCACATAAATCAACAGAGAACAACAACAAGGAAAAAAAAACATTTTTCAAACATTTTAAAACATTGTCAGATCATCAGGCTGTCATATCTACATGTCCAATGGTTTCCTTGCGCAGTCCCTCCCACCAGCACCTCCATACTCCACCCTCTGTATCTGGCCAGAATACATTGATGCGGATAGGTCATGCTGGGGTTTGGTAGACTTCTGCAAAGGCCAAGTAGATATGCAATGTTTGAGTCCTATCAATAATCGTCAGAGATGGGGAGAGAAAAGAAACATTTCACAGATACATTTACAACGTTTCACCCGGTCATTCCTGTGTCTTCAGGGAATGACCTCCCAATTTATTAACTGTTACCTCAGGCTTACCATCCGTCCTAGTGATCACCTTTCTTGACTACATATTATGGGTGTGGCCCAAAATTCTTCCTATATGATCCCTGATTATAATTTGGTGTGTCATATTCATGCTCATATTCATGTCTAGGGGGTCTGACTTTATGTGGGCTGTTGCAGTTACTGGCATAATGCCCTTCTCTTTTGCAAAGATCACAAACCCTGGGCTTCCTCCAAGTGTCAGTGAAATGGGGTCTTGGTTGATTTGATGCCTCCTCAAACGCTTGTCTGCTCATCACCATCAACCGCTTTCCCTGTACCTCCCTGATTCCTTGGATACCATGATTATGTCGTTGTCTAGGGAGTTGATATACCTTCTGTGAATCTTTGATCATACACTTAGGTCTTTCCTAGGATCTGGGAAATCAGACATGATTGATCTCAATTCGGTCCGGGACCAGGGACAGCGCATTGCACTGTCCTTGACGGGAATGGTTCCCTGATCGTCAGTCTTCCCATTGGGGACTGTGATCACCCTGACAGGACTAAATTCAATTACATCACCTTGTGTTGGTCTTACAATATAGGGTACATTTGTTTGCGCGTGATATATAACACCGTACGTACCTGTGGACACGACCTCACCTGACCCTCCGTTAGGGGGTTTGATTATTGCCTTTACCGATTTGGTCGCGTCCACCTGGATGTCTTGTGTGATGGCTGCTGGAAGAGGTGCCGACATCATGCTGAGCTCACTTTCTTGCTTGTATTCCTGAGGGAAGTTTAACATGGGGTGCAACTTGCATAGGTTAATAGTTGTACATTTAACAGTATTACAATTATCATTGTTATGTTTATTACAATTATTCTTATCATCTATAATACAGTTGCTAAGTGCATTTTTATTGTTCAACATTGTGCCATTTCTCTGCAACCATAATCCTCTCCATTGCCATGTCTCTCCTCCCAAGATGAGGGTCAGATATGTCAGTTAACTCTCTTTGCATTTCACTTTCCTGTTGCCACAATTTTAAACAATCATAATGTTTGATCCGTCTCTTTACTGATTTAATGAGACCTATCCTTCTCCTTAGGTTCTGTAACACTTCTGGGCTAAAGCTGCCTACTCTTGGGGATTTCTCCCCGTCATGTACAGTCATTCTCTCCCATTCATCACATAAAACTTCTGTGTGTGACCCGTATTTTTCACACATTACGTACCTTGCCGACCCGACTGGTCGGTTCACTGAATCAACCCGAACCGAGGTTGATCGCCCCCTTCCTGAACAACTGGCCCCCATAATTTGCAGGTGTTGCTTGCTCTACCTCTGACCTTTATATCAGGGTCTTCAGCGAACCCGTACAAAAAAACAAAATATTCAAAGATAGGTTGACGGTAAGGTTTACCGAGCACCTTACTCACTCTGCCCACGCCGACCAATATGCCCACACACTGATATAGTGCTGGCGTACTCGACCCAGGGCCCCTATTAACCTTCGTTTTACTGGAACATGTGAGTGTGATCCGAAGAGCATTAACCCTTTCCAGTAAAGGTGGGGTTGTTGGATAATTCCTGAGTGACCAGCGAACTTCCCTTTTTGAAAAAATAAAAAATTACACAAATCACGTTAGAATGTACAAATAGCGTTTGTGACCGGGTTTGTACACAAATGGTACTGGTCAGGTTACTAACTAATGCACACAATTACGTGCGGTACAGTCGTTCAGCACATAAGCAACTAATCTTATGTACGGAGCGACCAGTGGAATCGACATTCGGCAGCTGCGAATTCCTTCAGCCTGAGCTTTATTGGCCTATATGGGTGTTGCACCAACCCTTCTTGGTGTTGTGCCTTGTCTCTATAGCGGACTTCTTTGTACCTAGACCTCCTGGTCTGTTATATGACCTCCTGGTATGACCTCTTGGTCTGCTATACCTCCTGGTATGACCTCCTGGTCTGCTATACCTCCTGGTCCGCTACACTCTAATGCTCAAATTTTATGTTTAACCAGAGATGCCTCCCTAGCCACCACGTATGTCACTTATACGTATGTACCTTCACGAGAACTCGATGATTTCTTTGGTTCAATCCCCAATATTGTAAAAAAACTTATATGCAAACACTCACTCAACACATGTACACTTTTGTTTCTATTTCTATTTCTGCGCAGAAATTTTCTTTAGACCAGATGTGTTGTAAATTTGGAGAAGGATCTGTTAATTTAAATTTCGAATACTAAAATAAACTTGCGCTATTTATCGCCTATTGCGCTATTTATCGCCTGTTGCGCTATTTATCGCCTGTTGCGCTATTTATCGCCTGTAAAATCAACACTATCGCGTGACTTGAGTTACGTGGGCGTACCCAGACGCTCCGTTGCGTAATTTACGCTGCGTGCGTCGGCCTTTGCGCACGCGAGTCTCACCCTTTGTTAGAGACACGTGTACACCAGTCTTTTATCCACCGTAACACAACTAACACGTTTATCAATGTAGATGATCCTCGATCGTCTACCGAACACCACACCAATCTCTCCTTGTACCTTTAGGTAGAGCTGCGTGTGTGCTTTTTACAATTATAACCTTAAATATTACTTTTTATCTTTTTAACTACTAATAGCAACAAATCTTTCTTAGCACGTTATCAATGCAAATGGCAAACAGGAAGGTGAGATGTGAAACTTACACAAATGAACATGCAATTCTAAATTTAATCTAATAACATACATTGATGTAAGCACACGCATATAGATTTTACATATAAGTACCAATCACTATTACTTATGATTGACTATGATATAGATTAAATAAATGCATAAAAAAAAACTCATTAAATGATGATTTCTTTTTGACAGTGGATGGCTGATTATTTCCTGAGTCAACTGAAAATCAGCCGCTTAGGGGAGAGAAAGAAAATAAAAATAAAAATTTTGACCTTCCCAAAATGGCCGCTGCTCCTCCCCCTTTCACCTCCATGAGGGTCACACAAAATGGTGGACAGACCATGCTGCTTCTTGTCACAAAGAAAGTCATCATTCAAACTCCTAAAGTTATTCTAGGCCTGAGTTTTTTTAAAAAAAAACTATATCAAGGCTATGCAGAGCGATTAAAAATAATTTTAAACCTATTTAAACAGACAAACCATCCAATCTGCGTGTGTAGTTGGCACCAAATAGAAATAAAAAAAAAACCAGATTTTCAAAGACAATAACGTACTGTTCCTACCTTCCAGTTCCCGAATTCCCTCAGCACTCCTTACCAAGTGAAGCAGACAATTAACTGGTCAGCACTGCAGTATCCCCGACCTCCAAACAGTTTAACGAGGGATACTACCTTCCACTCTTTGCTGACCGATAATGTCTGCTGATGTTACCTAGTGCAGATATGTGAAGACCGGAGGAGCTCCCACTTGACAAAGCTGAATATATTTGTCCTATTAAAAACACGTTAAAGGTTAAAGAACACAGTACGCCATTGGCGCAAAAAGTACCGCAAGGGTACTCCCTTAACTATACCTTAAGGAATGTACTTATACTGTAAACATTTGTGCAGTGACAATGTGTAGATGTAATGCAGTGTAACCTTGTTAGCTTAAAAGCTGTATGTGCGACTATGACGCTCTGAGAAACCTTTATGCATTTATAATAACCAATCAAATACCGGTCTAAGGTTCTAACGCCTTTAGTGAGAGAATGAACGTTCAAAAAGAATAATACAATACAAGCTATGCACTACCAAAATAACATAGAATATCTAACCAAGTTACTACACATAAAATACAATAAAGACACAATTACTTTTAAAAGGGGAAGGAGAGAGAGAATGGCTTATAACATTAAATAAGAGACAATATGGTTGCAGATAAAACTACACATGTGAGGAACAATCGCTGCGCAGTTAGTCAATGCTGAGAATCTTTGTGGAGAAAATACTTGACCTTACCCATACTGGCTGTCCCTATATACACAACCCTACAATACCGCATGGGACAGAAGCTAGACTCCATTTTGGGAAAACTCCCATGATTCCAAAGACTGCACCACATGGTTGAAAGGGGGAGGGGAAAATACCCGGCAGCAGCCATTTTAGATTTGCAGGTCCAAACACATGGCACTCTCTGCTACACCACAATCACATAGCAGAAGACACAAGACTCCATTTTATTCCAAAATGTCCAAGCCTCAAAACAATGCATATGTTCTGATTTTACAATTCCAAACCATCTAAATCACCTTTCACAATTTCAATCCAACTTCCTAGAACCATCTTATTCAATTTCACATTCCAAACAACTTCAGTATCTCAATAACCAGAGCATATTCATCACAAGACCAGATCACAATGTAACCACACATATCAGCCTGCCATTGCTACCAGCACATATTCCCAGATCTATCACACAAACAAGTTACAATATCCTATTTAAACCAGCACCATTGACCTTAAAGCAATCTGTCTATATTTCCTTATCTAGCCATGTGAATTCAATACTTAGCCTTTAGTTTGGAGGTCAGTCCTGGGGATGTAGCCGCCATGCTGCTGGGTGCCAGGTAGCTGTGTGAGTAGCTACAGTATATCTGTCCTCAGAGGCCCCAAGCAAACTGAAACTGACTTCTTTTCTAGCCATGCCTGTTTTCCTAGTTCCTGGGGGAGGGGTCGCTCTTGCTTTGTATATGCTAATCAGGTTCAGCCCTGAAATCTTAGTAAAGGGTTGGCTTGATCATTCATTGTTCTAACAAAATGATCTTAGCTTTTATACATATAATCATATCTATCCGCTGCAATGTCCCACAACTTCACAACAAGCCTCAAACTAACCCACACATCAATCTGTTTGCTTCAATACCAAACATGACGGACGCATCTGGTTCTGTTCAAATAATACACATTCATGACATCAATTCATCAGCCAGTTCTAAATCTCCATGATGTCTGGTGCCCGACATTATTATAACCATGTACTGTATGAAACAAGCGCCGAATCCATCTACGTGCCATGTCCGAGCAAATGCGTGTGTTACCATATATTGCTGTGCTCGCTGCGCATATTTGCAAGTATAGCGACTTAAATGTGTGTAGTTTGTATGTTCTCTCTATGTAATATTTTTGACTTTGACAGTCCACCCTTTGGCAGTCACCAATAACTGCCACTTCCTAAAACATTTCAAAAAGAGAAAAATATATGTCATATGTAAATACATTTCTATGATTGGGTAAGGGAGGAGAGAAGAAGGTGGGAAAAAGGTATGACCTAGTGAGATAGCAGAAGCATGTGTGTATGAATCCATGTTTGGGGGGTCATGTATCATCGTGCCGTACGTGTTTTAAATCAAGCTTCGAGGTATTGCGAAGTATACATTTGAATTCCTTCTTATCCCGTGGTACGGGTCTGTGGATGGGCTGTCAAACTTTACCGAGCTCTTTTCGGCTGTGGTTGCAACAAAATGGGGGAGCACATTTTAGTTGATGATACATGAATGGGGGAATATGTGATTGCCGATATCTGTGCCTGTATTCCCTATCGATTATGTGTGTAATTACCTGAAGGTTGTAGAGATGAAGAAAAGACATAATTACGGTAAATGCATTGGTATTCTATGTCAGGTTAATGAACATTTGTCGGTTGAAGTCTTGTTCGGTGTCTGTTGAATGCAGTCTTCTTTGTGCTTTTGCCTAAAGGCGTGTGGGCAAAAAGCTTTGTCAATGTCCATAGGCTTACAAAAGTGTTGGGCTAGCGTAATTTTAAAATTTCTAGGGAAACTGGGGGTCTATGGCATTGTTCATCAAATATCTGTGTATAAGGTTGTCAAACTTCTTCTTTAATCCATCAGTTGTCTGTATACCGGATCATCAAATTCCTCGTCAAAAGTGGGCCTTTTTACCTTGGAAAAACCAGAAAAACAGGTGAAAGAAACGGACCGTATAATCGCATTTTCATCACATCATTGTTTCTACCGTTGGGTCATAAATCAAATCTATTGGAATTACAATTTCCTCACTCCTTAGACTCATTACCTCAGGTAGTACTTTTCCAATATAACACAATCCTTCAGAGTTTGGGGCAAGCCACTTTATACGCCTTCCTCCCGCATATGAAATATGCATCATCGGGGAGAACATATGGGACGGAGTAGGACATTACCATATTACACATCTTCCATGTGAAATCTCCTAACCCTAATTCACCCATCTGTTTAGTACACGTATCAGTTTGTACGATATGTGCACAGTATCCTGGTGATACCTCTCCAACTCTCGTAATCCTACTTCCTAGGGTATACATATACCGGAAAGATTTTCCTCTACTGGCTATGTGGCGTATAAGTTCTGTATCTGTGGGCATTGTATCTGCTCTATATGAAAAGGTCATGGTTTGGCTATTCCATGACACTTCCCAATTTCCCGGCCTTCGGGGATTGGAAATGTTAAAACATATTAGGGACCTATCCACATGATATTGGTGGAGCTTCAAACTAGGAGGGCTGGAGATATTAAACCTCCTGTCCACCTGTCTCCCGCCCTTTAGCTCAAGTACCTCCCCTACCGTTAAAGGGAATGGTACTAATCCTGATTTGCTATGGCCTTGAGGTACTTGAGAGCATACCCAACAATCTGTCTGATTTAACACATTACCCACTAAGGAGTGATAGTCACTCAATGGATGCCGGTTCATGTTAATGTTAAAACTGGACTGACATTCCTTGATGCACCCATCCTCTACTACACTGTCACAGAGTCTACAGATACAGTTCTCTTTTCAGCTAACAATGTTTACAAATAACATGGCTGCTAGATCGTTTCCGGTACTCGCCTTTGCTTGGTGGTTGTGTTGCTATTGGAAATTTACACCTCCGTCTCAGTCATCAGAACCTTTCTGGATCCTTTCTCGACCTCACTGGTACTCTCACCGAAACAGACTGCTCTGGTCAACATCAGGGTCAACATGAAAAATCCATATCACAGTCTCTTGGGGCAAGTCCATCTTACAGGAGGAGAAAAGGAGAAATTTGTAATGGGGGTACAGAAAATCAGTTTGAGGGGGAGAGAAACTTGTTACGATAATTAAGTTCTCTAGTCTTTGTCGTTCTTCCTGTTCTGTCGTCATCTCAAAGGTGCTGTCTCTCAGTCTTCCAACCGAACATTCCGGTGATGCAATATTCCTTCCAAACCAGCGATCTCTCTGTAAGGAGCAAAAATCTTGCATTACCATTTGTCTAACTGATGTGTGACATACCATCTTTAAAACATGAAAACATGAGAAAGAAGAGAGAAAACAAAAAAAACAAAAGAGAGAGAGAACAATTCATATATGTATATATCACATAAATCAACAGAGAACAACAACAAGGAAAAAAAAACATTTTTCAAACATTTTAAAACATTGTCAGATCATCAGGCTGTCATATCTACATGTCCAATGGTTTCCTTGCGCAGTCCCTCCCACCAGCACCTCCATACTCCACCCTCTGTATCTGGCCAGAATACATTGATGCGGATAGGTCATGCTGGGGTTTGGTAGACTTCTGCAAAGGCCAAGTAGATATGCAATGTTTGAGTCCTATCAATAATCGTCAGAGATGGGGAGAGAAAAGAAACATTTCACAGATACATTTACAACGTTTCACCCGGTCATTCCTGTGTCTTCAGGGAATGACCTCCCAATTTATTAACTGTTACCTCAGGCTTACCATCCGTCCTAGTGATCACCTTTCTTGACTACATATTATGGGTGTGGCCCAAAATTCTTCCTATATGATCCCTGATTATAATTTGGTGTGTCATATTCATGCTCATATTCATGTCTAGGGGGTCTGACTTTATGTGGGCTGTTGCAGTTACTGGCATAATGCCCTTCTCTTTTGCAAAGATCACAAACCCTGGGCTTCCTCCAAGTGTCAGTGAAATGGGGTCTTGGTTGATTTGATGCCTCCTCAAACGCTTGTCTGCTCATCACCATCAACCGCTTTCCCTGTACCTCCCTGATTCCTTGGATACCATGATTATGTCGTTGTCTAGGGAGTTGATATACCTTCTGTGAATCTTTGATCATACACTTAGGTCTTTCCTAGGATCTGGGAAATCAGACATGATTGATCTCAATTCGGTCCGGGACCAGGGACAGCGCATTGCACTGTCCTTGACGGGAATGGTTCCCTGATCGTCAGTCTTCCCATTGGGGACTGTGATCACCCTGACAGGACTAAATTCAATTACATCACCTTGTGTTGGTCTTACAATATAGGGTACATTTGTTTGCGCGTGATATATAACACCGTACGTACCTGTGGACACGACCTCACCTGACCCTCCGTTAGGGGGTTTGATTATTGCCTTTACCGATTTGGTCGCGTCCACCTGGATGTCTTGTGTGATGGCTGCTGGAAGAGGTGCCGACATCATGCTGAGCTCACTTTCTTGCTTGTATTCCTGAGGGAAGTTTAACATGGGGTGCAACTTGCATAGGTTAATAGTTGTACATTTAACAGTATTACAATTATCATTGTTATGTTTATTACAATTATTCTTATCATCTATAATACAGTTGCTAAGTGCATTTTTATTGTTCAACATTGTGCCATTTCTCTGCAACCATAATCCTCTCCATTGCCATGTCTCTCCTCCCAAGATGAGGGTCAGATATGTCAGTTAACTCTCTTTGCATTTCACTTTCCTGTTGCCACAATTTTAAACAATCATAATGTTTGATCCGTCTCTTTACTGATTTAATGAGACCTATCCTTCTCCTTAGGTTCTGTAACACTTCTGGGCTAAAGCTGCCTACTCTTGGGGATTTCTCCCCGTCATGTACAGTCATTCTCTCCCATTCATCACATAAAACTTCTGTGTGTGACCCGTATTTTTCACACATTACGTACCTTGCCGACCCGACTGGTCGGTTCACTGAATCAACCCGAACCGAGGTTGATCGCCCCCTTCCTGAACAACTGGCCCCCATAATTTGCAGGTGTTGCTTGCTCTACCTCTGACCTTTATATCAGGGTCTTCAGCGAACCCGTACAAAAAAACAAAATATTCAAAGATAGGTTGACGGTAAGGTTTACCGAGCACCTTACTCACTCTGCCCACGCCGACCAATATGCCCACACACTGATATAGTGCTGGCGTACTCGACCCAGGGCCCCTATTAACCTTCGTTTTACTGGAACATGTGAGTGTGATCCGAAGAGCATTAACCCTTTCCAGTAAAGGTGGGGTTGTCGGATAATTCCTGAGTGACCAGCGAACTTCCCTTTTTGAAAAAATAAAAAATTACACAAATCACGTTAGAATGTACAAATAGCGTTTGTGACCGGGTTTGTACACAAATGGTACTGGTCAGGTTACTAACTAATGCACACAATTACGTGCGGTACAGTCGTTCAGCACATAAGCAACTAATCTTATGTACGGAGCGACCAGTGGAATCGACATTCGGCAGCTGCGAATTCCTTCAGCCTGAGCTTTATTGGCCTATATGGGTGTTGCACCAACCCTTCTTGGTGTTGTGCCTTGTCTCTATAGCGGACTTCTTTGTACCTAGACCTCCTGGTCTGTTATATGACCTCCTGGTATGACCTCTTGGTCTGCTATACCTCCTGGTATGACCTCCTGGTCTGCTATACCTCCTGGTCCGCTACACTCTAATGCTCAAATTTTATGTTTAACCAGAGATGCCTCCCTAGCCACCACGTATGTCACTTATACGTATGTACCTTCACGAGAACTCGATGATTTCTTTGGTTCAATCCCCAATATTGTAAAAAAACTTATATGCAAACACTCACTCAACACATGTACACTTTTGTTTCTATTTCTATTTCTGCGCAGAAATTTTCTTTAGACCAGATGTGTTGTAAATTTGGAGAAGGATCTGTTAATTTAAATTTCGAATACTAAAATAAACTTGCGCTATTTATCGCCTATTGCGCTATTTATCGCCTGTTGCGCTATTTATCGCCTGTTGCGCTATTTATCGCCTGTAAAATCAACACTATCGCGTGACTTGAGTTACGTGGGCGTACCCAGACGCTCCGTTGCGTAATTTACGCTGCGTGCGTCGGCCTTTGCGCACGCGAGTCTCACCCTTTGTTAGAGACACGTGTACACCAGTCTTTTATCCACCGTAACACAACTAACACGTTTATCAATGTAGATGATCCTCGATCGTCTACCGAACACCACACCAATCTCTCCTTGTACCTTTAGGTAGAGCTGCGTGTGTGCTTTTTACAATTATAACCTTAAATATTACTTTTTATCTTTTTAACTACTAATAGCAACAAATCTTTCTTAGCACGTTATCAATGCAAATGGCAAACAGGAAGGTGAGATGTGAAACTTACACAAATGAACATGCAATTCTAAATTTAATCTAATAACATACATTGATGTAAGCACACGCATATAGATTTTACATATAAGTACCAATCACTATTACTTATGATTGACTATGATATAGATTAAATAAATGCATAAAAAAAACTCATTAAATGATGATTTCTTTTTGACAGTGGATGGCTGATTATTTCCTGAGTCAACTGAAAATCAGCCGCTTAGGGGAGAGAAAGAAAATAAAAATAAAAATTTTGACCTTCCCAAAATGGCCGCTGCTCCTCCCCCTTTCACCTCCATGAGGGTCACACAAAATGGTGGACAGACCATGCTGCTTCTTGTCACAAAGAAAGTCATCATTCAAACTCCTAAAGTTATTCTAGGCCTGAGTTTTTTTAAAAAAAAACTATATCAAGGCTATGCAGAGCGATTAAAAATAATTTTAAACCTATTTAAACAGACAAACCATCCAATCTGCGTGTGTAGTTGGCACCAAATAGAAATAAAAAAAAAACCAGATTTTCAAAGACAATAACGTACTGTTCCTACCTTCCAGTTCCCGAATTCCCTCAGCACTCCTTACCAAGTGAAGCAGACAATTAACTGGTCAGCACTGCAGTATCCCCGACCTCCAAACAGTTTAACGAGGGATACTACCTTCCACTCTTTGCTGACCGATAATGTCTGCTGATGTTACCTAGTGCAGATATGTGAAGACCGGAGGAGCTCCCACTTGACAAAGCTGAATATATTTGTCCTATTAAAAACACGTTAAAGGTTAAAGAACACAGTACGCCATTGGCGCAAAAAGTACCGCAAGGGTACTCCCTTAACTATACCTTAAGGAATGTACTTATACTGTAAACATTTGTGCAGTGACAATGTGTAGATGTAATGCAGTGTAACCTTGTTAGCTTAAAAGCTGTATGTGCGACTATGACGCTCTGAGAAACCTTTATGCATTTATAATAACCAATCAAATACCGGTCTAAGGTTCTAACGCCTTTAGTGAGAGAATGAACGTTCAAAAAGAATAATACAATACAAGCTATGCACTACCAAAATAACATAGAATATCTAACCAAGTTACTACACATAAAATACAATAAAGACACAATTACTTTTAAAAGGGGAAGGAGAGAGAGAATGGCTTATAACATTAAATAAGAGACAATATGGTTGCAGATAAAACTACACATGTGAGGAACAATCGCTGCGCAGTTAGTCAATGCTGAGAATCTTTGTGGAGAAAATACTTGACCTTACCCATACTGGCTGTCCCTATATACACAACCCTACAATACCGCATGGGACAGAAGCTAGACTCCATTTTGGGAAAACTCCCATGATTCCAAAGACTGCCCCACATGGTTGAAAGGGGGAGGGGAAAATACCCGTCAGCAGCCATTTTAGATTTGCAGGTCCAAACACATGGCACTCTCTGCTACACCACAATCACATAGCAGAAGACACAAGACTCCATTTTATTCCAAAATGTCCAAGCCTCAAAACAATGCATATGTTCTGATTTTACAATTCCAAACCATCTAAATCACCTTTCACAATTTCAATCCAACTTCCTAGAACCATCTTATTCAATTTCACATTCCAAACAACTTCAGTATCTCAATAACCAGAGCATATTCATCACAAGACCAGATCACAATGTAACCACACATATCAGCCTGCCATTGCTACCAGCACATATTCCCAGATCTATCACACAAACAAGTTACAATATCCTATTTAAACCAGCACCATTGACCTTAAAGCAATCTGTCTATATTTCCTTATCTAGCCATGTGAATTCAATACTTAGCCTTTAGTTTGGAGGTCAGTCCTGGGGATGTAACCGCCATGCTGCTGGGTGCCAGGTAGCTGTGTGAGTAGCTACAGTATATCTGTCCTCAGAGGCCCCAAGCAAACTGAAACTGACTTCTTTTCTAGCCATGCCTGTTTTCCTAGTTCCTGGGGGAGGGGTCGCTCTTGCTTTGTATATGCTAATCAGGTTCAGCCCTGAAATCTTAGTAAAGGGTTGGCTTGATCATTCATTGTTCTAACAAAATGATCTTAGCTTTTATACATATAATCATATCTATCCGCTGCAATGTCCCACAACTTCACAACAAGCCTCAAACTAACCCACACATCAATCTGTTTGCTTCAATACCAAACATGACGGACGCATCTGGTTCTGTTCAAATAATACACATTCATGACATCAATTCATCAGCCAGTTCTAAATCTCCATGATGTCTGGTGCCCGACATTATTATAACCATGTACTGTATGAAACAAGCGCCGAATCCATCTACGTGCCATGTCCGAGCAAATGCGTGTGTTACCATATATTGCTGTGCTCGCTGCGCATATTTGCAAGTATAGCGACTTAAATGTGTGTAGTTTGTATGTTCTCTCTATGTAATATTTTTGACTTTGACAGTCCACCCTTTGGCAGTCACCAATAACTGCCACTTCCTAAAACATTTCAAAAAGAGAAAAATATATGTCATATGTAAATACATTTCTATGATTGGGTAAGGGAGGAGAGAAGAAGGTGGGAAAAAGGTATGACCTAGTGAGATAGCAGAAGCATGTGTGTATGAATCCATGTTTGGGGGGTCATGTATCATCGTGCCGTACGTGTTTTAAATCAAGCTTCGAGGTATTGCGAAGTATACATTTGAATTCCTTCTTATCCCGTGGTACGGGTCTGTGGATGGGCTGTCAAACTTTACCGAGCTCTTTTCGGCTGTGGTTGCAACAAAATGGGGGAGCACATTTTAGTTGATGATACATGAATGGGGGAATATGTGATTGCCGATATCTGTGCCTGTATTCCCTATCGACTATGTGTGTAATTACCTGAAGGTTGTAGAGATGAAGAAAAGACATAATTACGGTAAATGCATTGGTATTCTATGTCAGGTTAATGAACATTTGTCGGTTGAAGTCTTGTTCGGTGTCTGTTGAATGCAGTCTTCTTTGTGCTTTTGCCTAAAGGCGTGTGGGCAAAAAGCTTTGTCAATGTCCATAGGCTTACAAAAGTGTTGGGCTAGCGTAATTTTAAAATTTCTAGGGAAACTGGGGGTCTATGGCATTGTTCATCAAATATCTGTGTATAAGGTTGTCAAACTTCTTCTTTAATCCATCAGTTGTCTGTATACCGGATCATCAAATTCCTCGTCAAAAGTGGGCCTTTTTACCTTGGAAAAACCAGAAAAACAGGTGAAAGAAACGGACCGTATAATCGCATTTTCATCACATCATTGTTTCTACCGTTGGGTCATAAATCAAATCTATTGGAATTACAATTTCCTCACTCCTTAGACTCATTACCTCAGGTAGTACTTTTCCAATATAACACAATCCTTCAGAGTTTGGGGCAAGCCACTTTATACGCCTTCCTCCCGCATATGAAATATGCATCATCGGGGAGAACATATGGGACGGAGTAGGACATTACCATATTACACATCTTCCATGTGAAATCTCCTAACCCTAATTCACCCATCTGTTTAGTACACGTATCAGTTTGTACGATATGTGCACAGTATCCTGGTGATACCTCTCCAACTCTCGTAATCCTACTTCCTAGGGTATACATATACCGGAAAGATTTTCCTCTACTGGCTATGTGGCGTATAAGTTCTGTATCTGTGGGCATTGTATCTGCTCTATATGAAAAGGTCATGGTTTGGCTATTCCATGACACTTCCCAATTTCCCGGCCTTCGGGGATTGGAAATGTTAAAACATATTAGGGACCTATCCACATGATATTGGTGGAGCTTCAAACTAGGAGGGCTGGAGATATTAAACCTCCTGTCCACCTGTCTCCCGCCCTTTAGCTCAAGTACCTCCCCTACCGTTAAAGGGAATGGTACTAATCCTGATTTGCTATGGCCTTGAGGTACTTGAGAGCATACCCAACAATCTGTCTGATTTAACACATTACCCACTAAGGAGTGATAGTCACTCAATGGATGCCGGTTCATGTTAATGTTAAAACTGGACTGACATTCCTTGATGCACCCATCCTCTACTACACTGTCACAGAGTCTACAGATACAGTTCTCTTTTCAGCTAACAATGTTTACAAATAACATGGCTGCTAGATCGTTTCCGGTACTCGCCTTTGCTTGGTGGTTGTGTTGCTATTGGAAATTTACACCTCCGTCTCAGTCATCAGAACCTTTCTGGATCCTTTCTCGACCTCACTGGTACTCTCACCGAAACAGACTGCTCTGGTCAACATCAGGGTCAACATGAAAAATCCATATCACAGTCTCTTGGGGCAAGTCCATCTTACAGGAGGAGAAAAGGAGAAATTTGTAATGGGGGTACAGAAAATCAGTTTGAGGGGGAGAGAAACTTGTTACGATAATTAAGTTCTCTAGTCTTTGTCGTTCTTCCTGTTCTGTCGTCATCTCAAAGGTGCTGTCTCTCAGTCTTCCAACCGAACATTCCGGTGATGCAATATTCCTTCCAAACCAGCGATCTCTCTGTAAGGAGCAAAAATCTTGCATTACCATTTGTCTAACTGATGTGTGACATACCATCTTTAAAACATGAAAACATGAGAAAGAAGAGAGAAAACAAAAAAAAACAAAAGAGAGAGAGAACAATTCATATATGTATATATCACATAAATCAACAGAGAACAACAACAAGGAAAAAAAAACATTTTTCAAACATTTTAAAACATTGTCAGATCATCAGGCTGTCATATCTACATGTCCAATGGTTTCCTTGCGCAGTCCCTCCCACCAGCACCTCCATACTCCACCCTCTGTATCTGGCCAGAATACATTGATGCGGATAGGTCATGCTGGGGTTTGGTAGACTTCTGCAAAGGCCAAGTAGATATGCAATGTTTGAGTCCTATCAATAATCGTCAGAGATGGGGAGAGAAAAGAAACATTTCACAGATACATTTACAACGTTTCACCCGGTCATTCCTGTGTCTTCAGGGAATGACCTCCCAATTTATTAACTGTTACCTCAGGCTTACCATCCGTCCTAGTGATCACCTTTCTTGACTACATATTATGGGTGTGGCCCAAAATTCTTCCTATATGATCCCTGATTATAATTTGGTGTGTCATATTCATGCTCATATTCATGTCTAGGGGGTCTGACTTTATGTGGGCTGTTGCAGTTACTGGCATAATGCCCTTCTCTTTTGCAAAGATCACAAACCCTGGGCTTCCTCCAAGTGTCAGTGAAATGGGGTCTTGGTTGATTTGATGCCTCCTCAAACGCTTGTCTGCTCATCACCATCAACCGCTTTCCCTGTACCTCCCTGATTCCTTGGATACCATGATTATGTCGTTGTCTAGGGAGTTGATATACCTTCTGTGAATCTTTGATCATACACTTAGGTCTTTCCTAGGATCTGGGAAATCAGACATGATTGATCTCAATTCGGTCCGGGACCAGGGACAGCGCATTGCACTGTCCTTGACGGGAATGGTTCCCTGATCGTCAGTCTTCCCATTGGGGACTGTGATCACCCTGACAGGACTAAATTCAATTACATCACCTTGTGTTGGTCTTACAATATAGGGTACATTTGTTTGCGCGTGATATATAACACCGTACGTACCTGTGGACACGACCTCACCTGACCCTCCGTTAGGGGGTTTGATTATTGCCTTTACCGATTTGGTCGCGTCCACCTGGATGTCTTGTGTGATGGCTGCTGGAAGAGGTGCCGACATCATGCTGAGCTCACTTTCTTGCTTGTATTCCTGAGGGAAGTTTAACATGGGGTGCAACTTGCATAGGTTAATAGTTGTACATTTAACAGTATTACAATTATCATTGTTATGTTTATTACAATTATTCTTATCATCTATAATACAGTTGCTAAGTGCATTTTTATTGTTCAACATTGTGCCATTTCTCTGCAACCATAATCCTCTCCATTGCCATGTCTCTCCTCCCAAGATGAGGGTCAGATATGTCAGTTAACTCTCTTTGCATTTCACTTTCCTGTTGCCACAATTTTAAACAATCATAATGTTTGATCCGTCTCTTTACTGATTTAATGAGACCTATCCTTCTCCTTAGGTTCTGTAACACTTCTGGGCTAAAGCTGCCTACTCTTGGGGATTTCTCCCCGTCATGTACAGTCATTCTCTCCCATTCATCACATAAAACTTCTGTGTGTGACCCGTATTTTTCACACATTACGTACCTTGCCGACCCGACTGGTCGGTTCACTGAATCAACCCGAACCGAGGTTGATCGCCCCCTTCCTGAACAACTGGCCCCCATAATTTGCAGGTGTTGCTTGCTCTACCTCTGACCTTTATATCAGGGTCTTCAGCGAACCCGTACAAAAAAACAAAATATTCAAAGATAGGTTGACGGTAAGGTTTACCGAGCACCTTACTCACTCTGCCCACGCCGACCAATATGCCCACACACTGATATAGTGCTGGCGTACTCGACCCAGGGCCCCTATTAACCTTCGTTTTACTGGAACATGTGAGTGTGATCCGAAGAGCATTAACCCTTTCCAGTAAAGGTGGGGTTGTCGGATAATTCCTGAGTGACCAGCGAACTTCCCTTTTTGAAAAAATAAAAAATTACACAAATCACGTTAGAATGTACAAATAGCGTTTGTGACCGGGTTTGTACACAAATGGTACTGGTCAGGTTACTAACTAATGCACACAATTACGTGCGGTACAGTCGTTCAGCACATAAGCAACTAATCTTATGTACGGAGCGACCAGTGGAATCGACATTCGGCAGCTGCGAATTCCTTCAGCCTGAGCTTTATTGGCCTATATGGGTGTTGCACCAACCCTTCTTGGTGTTGTGCCTTGTCTCTATAGCGGACTTCTTTGTACCTAGACCTCCTGGTCTGTTATATGACCTCCTGGTATGACCTCTTGGTCTGCTATACCTCCTGGTATGACCTCCTGGTCTGCTATACCTCCTGGTCCGCTACACTCTAATGCTCAAATTTTATGTTTAACCAGAGATGCCTCCCTAGCCACCACGTATGTCACTTATACGTATGTACCTTCACGAGAACTCGATGATTTCTTTGGTTCAATCCCCAATATTGTAAAAAAACTTATATGCAAACACTCACTCAACACATGTACACTTTTGTTTCTATTTCTATTTCTGCGCAGAAATTTTCTTTAGACCAGATGTGTTGTAAATTTGGAGAAGGATCTGTTAATTTAAATTTCGAATACTAAAATAAACTTGCGCTATTTATCGCCTATTGCGCTATTTATCGCCTGTTGCGCTATTTATCGCCTGTAAAATCAACACTATCGCGTGACTTGAGTTACGTGGGCGTACCCAGACGCTCCATTGCGTAATTTACGCTGCGTGCGTCGGCCTTTGCGCACGCGAGTCTCACCCTTTGTTAGAGACACGTGTACACCAGTCTTTTATCCACCGTAACACAACTAACACGTTTATCAATGTAGATGATCCTCGATCGTCTACCGAACACCACACCAATCTCTCCTTGTACCTTTAGGTAGAGCTGCGTGTGTGCTTTTTACAATTATAACCTTAAATATTACTTTTTATCTTTTTAACTACTAATAGCAACAAATCTTTCTTAGCACGTTATCAATGCAAATGGCAAACAGGAAGGTGAGATGTGAAACTTACACAAATGAACATGCAATTCTAAATTTAATCTAATAACATACATTGATGTAAGCACACGCATATAGATTTTACATATAAATACCAATCACTATTACTTATGATTGACTATGATATAGATTAAATAAATGCATAAAAAAACTCATTAAATGATGATTTCTTTTTGACAGTGGATGGCTGATTATTTCCTGAGTCAACTGAAAATCAGCCGCTTAGGGGAGAGAAAGAAAATAAAAATAAAAATTTTGACCTTCCCAAAATGGCCGCTGCTCCTCCCCCTTTCACCTCCATGAGGGTCACACAAAATGGTGGACAGACCATGCTGCTTCTTGTCACAAAGAAAGTCATCATTCAAACTCCTAAAGTTATTCTAGGCCTGAGTTTTTTTTTAAAAAAACTATATCAAGGCTATGCAGAGCGATTAAAAATAATTTTAAACCTATTTAAACAGACAAACCATCCAATCTGCGTGTGTAGTTGGCACCAAATAGAAATAAAAAAAAAACCAGATTTTCAAAGACAATAACGTACTGTTCCTACCTTCCAGTTCCCGAATTCCCTCAGCACTCCTTACCAAGTGAAGCAGACAATTAACTGGTCAGCACTGCAGTATCCCCGACCTCCAAACAGTTTAACGAGGGATACTACCTTCCACTCTTTGCTGACCGATAATGTCTGCTGAAGTTACCTAGTGCAGATATGTGAAGACCGGAGGAGCTCCCACTTGACAAAGCTGAATATATTTGTCCTATTAAAAACACGTTAAAGGTTAAAGAACACAGTACGCCATTGGCGCAAAAAGTACCGCAAGGGTACTCCCTTAACTATACCTTAAGGAATGTACTTATACTGTAAACATTTGTGCAGTGACAATGTGTAGATGTAATGCAGTGTAACCTTGTTAGCTTAAAAGCTGTATGTGCGACTATGACGCTCTGAGAAACCTTTATGCATTTATAATAACCAATCAAATACCGGTCTAAGGTTCTAACGCCTTTAGTGAGAGAATGAACGTTCAAAAAGAATAATACAATACAAGCTATGCACTACCAAAATAACATAGAATATCTAACCAAGTTACTACACATAAAATACAATAAAGACACAATTACTTTTAAAAGGGGAAGGAGAGAGAGAATGGCTTATAACATTAAATAAGAGACAATATGGTTGCAGATAAAACTACACATGTGAGGAACAATCGCTGCGCAGTTAGTCAATGCTGAGAATCTTTGTGGAGAAAATACTTGACCTTACCCATACTGGCTGTCCCTATATACACAACCCTACAATACCGCATGGGACAGAAGCTAGACTCCATTTTGGGAAAACTCCCATGATTCCAAAGACTGCACCACATGGTTGAAAGGGGGAGGGGAAAATACCCGGCAGCAGCCATTTTAGATTTGCAGGTCCAAACACATGGCACTCTCTGCTACACCACAATCACATAGCAGAAGACACAAGACTCCATTTTATTCCAAAATGTCCAAGCCTCAAAACAATGCATATGTTCTGATTTTACAATTCCAAACCATCTAAATCACCTTTCACAATTTCAATCCAACTTCCTAGAACCATCATATTCAATTTCACATTCCAAACAACTTCAGTATCTCAATAACCAGAGCATATTCATCACAAGACCAGATCACAATGTAACCACACATATCAGCCTGCCATTGCTACCAGCACATATTCCCAGATCTATCACACAAACAAGTTACAATATCCTATTTAAACCAGCACCATTGACCTTAAAGCAATCTGTCTATATTTCCTTATCTAGCCATGTGAATTCAATACTTAGCCTTTAGTTTGGAGGTCAGTCCTGGGGATGTAGCCGCCATGCTGCTGGGTGCCAGGTAGCTGTGTGAGTAGCTACAGTATATCTGTCCTCAGAGGCCCCAAGCAAACTGAAACTGACTTCTTTTCTAGCCATGCCTGTTTTCCTAGTTCCTGGGGGAGGGGTCGCTCTTTCTTTGTATATGCTAATCAGGTTCAGCCCTGAAATCTTAGTAAAGGGTTGGCTTGATCATTCATTGTTCTAACAAAATGATCTTAGCTTTTATACATATAATCATATCTATCCGCTGCAATGTCCCACAACTTCACAACAAGCCTCAAACTAACCCACACATCAATCTGTTTGCTTCAATACCAAACATGACGGACGCATCTGGTTCTGTTCAAATAATACACATTCATGACATCAATTCATCAGCCAATTCTAAATCTCCATGATGTCTGGTGCCCGACATTATTATAACCATGTACTGTATGAAACAAGCGCCGAATCCATCTACGTGCCATGTCCGAGCAAATGCGTGTGTTACCATATATTGCTGTGCTCGCTGCGCATATTTGCAAGTATAGCGACTTAAATGTGTGTAGTTTGTATGTTCTCTCTATGTAATATTTTTGACTTTGACAGTACTCGAGAAAAGACTGTTACTCACAGTAGGACAGTTGTAAAAAGTTCAACAATATAGTCAAAATCGTAAGGAAATATAGTGCATATTGCACCATGTGTATAGTCCTTGCAATGCCGATGCACGGTCCTGCGGGATCGGCATTGCAAGAAAAAATAGACTATGCACGCAGCCCAACATTGACTACATTGGCTGTCATATAGTCAGTGTCTGGCTTAACGGCGTATCGCACCCTGTGTACACACCTTAAGCTCTATATGCAGGTATTTAACCAAAAGATGAAAGAGTAGACCATAATAGGACAAGAAGTACTACAGTTCAAAGTGAGAGCTACCAAACTACCATTTTTTTTGTCTTTAACTGTTAATACAGAGGCCTTCTGCACACAAAATAAGGGCTGTTTAAGGCAAAAATAGGCTAAAAAGCCATCATGCCAGCATAAATAATAGTGCAGAGACAGCACACCATTAAGGGGGTGGGGCTTCCTTGAAAGCAGGACCAGGCAGCAAACGGTGCTATTTTTCCACACAGTGCTGCTGCTGTACACTGGGGGTCATTCCGAGTTGATCGCTCGTTGCCGATGTTCGCAACGGAGCGATTAAGGCAAAAATGTGCATGCGCATGGTACGCAGTGCGCATGCGCTAAGTATTTTAGCACAAAACTTAATAGATTTACTCACGTCCGAACGAAGAATTTTCATCGTTGAAGTGATCGGAGTGTGATTGACAGGAAGTGAGTGTTTCTGGGCGGAAACTGACCGTTTTCTGGGAGTGTGCGGAAAAACGCAGGCATGCCAGCATAAAACGCAGGAGTGTCTGGAGAAACAGGGGGAGTGGCTGGCCGAACGCAGGGTGTGTTTGTGACGTCAAACCAGGAACGAAACGGGCTGAGCTGATCGCAGTGTAGGAGTAAGTCTCGAGCTACTCAGAAACTGCTAAGAATTTTCTATTCGCAATTCTGCTAATCTTTCGTTCGCAATTCTGCTAAGCTAAGATACACTCCCAGAGGGCGGTGGCCTAGCGTGTGCAATGCTGCTAAAATCTGCTAGCGAGCGAACAACTCGGAATGGCCCCCACTGTGCAGAGGCTGCTCCTTAAGGAATCCACTAGAACCACCAACAGTACTGGTACCAAGTGGGGTTTTAGACCGGAGGGGAGCATAATAACGGCAGTTACTGCTGTCTAGTGCAGTTTACTGTACTTTGCAAACATTACATACATATAACCCAGCGGAGTGCGATCTAGCTGAGGTAGTGTGCTGGTCCCATTCTCACCCTGTGTCTCCCCATTCCTTGGTCACTGCTGTATAGGGGTGATATATATACTGTAGCTGTAAGGCTTTAATACATATGTAGATATATATACATATATATCTGGTCATTTCATATACAGATGGGTCCAGATTTATCTTGACCTTTAATAGGATTAACTGAGACTGGCCAATCGGATTTAATCCCGTGCTGTAATTACTTAATCCCCTGCTGTATTGTTCTTTGTATTGTATTGCAGCTGAGAACAATAGATGAATGGTTTATGCTAATAAATCATGTTGTGCCTAGGCGCAGAAAACTAGTCAAGATAACCATGGACCCATCTGTATATTTGTGTGTGGTGACACAGCCACATGACTGACAGCAAACCATTGTGTATTTCATGTACCCAGTGCTCAATACCCTCTCAGGGTGGCAGTGGAGGACCCGAGTGGGTGGAGACTTTTAAATCAATGTTTGCTAATATAAATGCTGAGTTAGCCACTGCTAGGCAGGAACGACAAGCCTTAAGACAGTCCATAGACACTGGCATGTTTGCTGTAAAATCTGATCTCAGACAGGCCCCTCAGCCTCCTCTGAAGGTCGCGCACTCTCCCTCAGGTATTGCAGTTGGATTCTGAGACGGAGTCTCAAGATGTGGAAGAGGGAGGGGTAAAGGTGGAGGAGGAAGGTTCCTTAACCCCATGGGTGGAAGCTCTTATTTATGCTATCAGAGAACTGCTTTGTATGCCTGATAAGGAAGCAGAGCTTGAATTGCATTTTAATGTTAAGCCAAAATCCTTTTCCACATTCCAAAGAATTAAACACCCTAGCTAAGAAAGCAAGGATAAACCCTGACAAAAAATGTGTTATCCCTAAAAGTGTGCTAAACTCCTTTCCTTTCCCTGCAGAGTACAGGAAAGTGTGGGAGAATCTGCCTATGGTGCATACTTCGGTATCCAGACTATCCCACAAATTGGTGCTTCCCGTACCAGGGGCTATTTCACTGAAAGAACCAACTGACCGCAAAATTGAGACTACTCTCAAATCACTATACACGACAGTAGGTGTAACCCAACGTCCTACCGTGGTCTGTGGGTGGATTGCTAGAGCCATAGTAAAATGGTCTGATACTATCATTACAGGTTTTGATATGCTGCATCAAGATGAGACCATCATGCTAATGCGTCCTATCCAGGATGCGGCAAATTTTATGTGTGAAGCGGTTAAGGAGTTAAGCATCATTCACGGCCGTGCTACGGCTATGGCAGTGTCTGCTCGAAGAGCCTTTTGGTTACGACAATGGTCAGCGGATGTGGATTCCAAAAGGGAGTTGAAAATCTCCCGTTCACAGGTGAGTCCTTGTTCGGGGAGGAACTGAACAAGTGGATATCCCAAGCAACGGTGGGTAAGTGTACATATCTGCTGTCTGCTGAGCCCCCTGCCAGGCGTCCCTATCCGGGACCTGCGCTGCATTCCTTTCGTGTAGCCAGATTTAGACGCAGAGCCAGAGGTGCCTCCAATGCAGCTAGAGGATCTCAGGGTAAGTCACACATCAGCAACCACCGGAAGCGCGACCCAGCCTTCAGGTTCTGCTTCCACAAAGCCCACCGCATGACGGTGGGCTCCAGCAGAGGGTCAAATTCCAGGTGGGAGCTTGATTATTGAACTTCGCTCACGTGTGGCGGAAATCCTGCAGGGATCCTTGGGTGAGAGATCTTATTTCACAGGGCTATCGCCTGGAATTTCAAGAAGTACCACCTCACAGATTCTTCAGGTCAGGCTTACCAGCTTCAACTGTAGCAAGAGTTATATTACAAGAGGCCATACAAAAACTTCTTTCAACAGAAGTCATTGTTCCAGTCCCCCCTCAGCTACAAGCAAGAGGTTTCTACACTAGTCTTTTCATGGTTCCCAAACCGGACGGTTTGGTCCATCCGATATTAAACCTCAAGAATTTGAACCCTTATTTGTGGGTATTAAAATTCAAGATGGAATCACTAAAGGCAGTAATATCCTGCTTGGAGGAGCAGGAATTTCTGGTCTCCCTGGATATCAAGGATGCGTATCTGCATATTCCAATATGGCCTCCTCATCAAGCGTTCCTACGCTTTGCTGTACTGGACCAACACTACCAGTTTCAGGCTCTACCCTTTGGCCTGTCACCGACACCAAGGGTATTCACGAAAGTCATGGCAGAAATTATGTTTCATTTACGCATGAAGGGAGTCAACATAGTCCCATATCTGGACAATCTCCTGATAAAGGCGATGTCCAGAGAGCAGCTGTTACACAGCATTGATTTGACGACTCAGCTGCTTACGGATCACAGGTGGTTCCTGAATTTACAGAAATCCCACCTGGAGCCGTCACAGAGGATCCAGTTTCTAGGTATGATCCTGGATACGGTACTACAGAAGGTGTTCCTTCCAATGGACAAGGCCTTGAACATTCAGACCATGGTCCGCTCAGTGCTGAGACCACGAAATGTATCGATTCATCTCTGCATTCGTTTGCTGGGCAATATGGTGGCCTCATACGAGGTGATACAATACGGCAGGTTTCATGCCCGGCTGTTCCAATTGGATCTGTTGGACAAGTAGTCAGGGTCTCACCTATCCATGCACTGGTGTATAACACTATCTCCGAGAGCAAGGATTGCCTTGCTATGGTGGCTGCAGATTCCACATCTCGTGGAAGGTCGGAGTTTCAATGTGCAGTCTTGGATTTGACTAACAACGGATGCCCAGTTGACCCAGGGGGACCAGTTCCAGGGGAAGTGGTTGAGCCAGGAAGCAAAACTTCCGGTCAACATTCTGGAACTCAGAACGATTTACACTGCGCTTCTTCAGGCCTTCCCTCTCCTGCAGTCAGGGCATCCAAGTACAGTCGGACAACGCCACGGCGGTGGCTTACATAAACCGACAAAGAGGAACAAGATTCAGGGCTGCAATGCAAGAGGTATCAAAGATACTCTTCTGGGTGGAGTCAAACGCAAGAGCGATATCAGCCACATTCATTCCAGCAGTGGACAATTGGGAAACGGACTTCCTCAGCAGGCACGACCTCCATTCGGGGGAATGGGGCCTTCACCCCCAGGTGTTTCAACAGTTGATTCACAGGTGGGGTTGTCCACAAATAGACCTGATGGCATCCCATCTCAACAAGAAACTCAGTCTTTACTGCTCCAGAATGAGAGATCCGCAGTCGACGGCGGTGGACGCTCTGACTGCTCCGTGGTCTTACCAGTATATGTATCTGTTTCCTCCAATCCCTCTCATCCCAAGAGTATTAAAAAGGGAAAGAGTTCAGGTGATTCTGATCGCCCCAGATTGGCCTCAAAGAGCCTGGTCGGCGGATCTCTTGGCATTGTCTCTGGAGGATCCATGGCCGCTACCGTTGATCAGGGATCTTCTTCAACAAGGACCGTTCATCTATCCAGAATTACAGTGGCTACAGTTGAGAGGCAGATTTTGAAGAGAAAGGGTCTCCATCCCACGGTGGTGTCCACCATGATGCAGGCTTGTAAGGCGGTCACGTCTAAACATTATCACTGTATCTGGAAGAAATATGTCTCGTGGTGTGAGGCAAAAAGATGCCCTCCTGTGGAGTTCAGCCTTAGCCGGTTTCTACTTTTCCTGCAAGCAGGAGTGGATTTGGTCCTACATTTGGGCTCTATCAAGGTTCAGATTTCGTCTCTCTCCATTTTCTACCAGAAACAATTGGCGTTGTTGTCGTAGGTGCAGACCTTTTTGAAAGGAGTTCTCCACATACAGCCACCTTTTGTTCCTCCCACAGCTCAGTTTTGATCTCAATATGGTCTTGGCTTTTCTCCAGTCGGACTGGTTTGAACCTTTGAATAAGGTGGACTTGAAATATCTGACATGGAAGACTGTCATGTTCCTAGCATTAGCTTCCGCCAGACGTGTTCCAGAATTGGGGGCCTTATCCTATAAGAGCCTGTATCTCATTTTTCATGAGGATAAGGCCAAGCTTAGAACTCGGCCGCAGTTTTTACCAAAGGTGGTGTTGGCTTTCCATGTAAATCAACCTATTGTGGTTCCAGTTTTGTCCGACCCTATAGTTGCCCCACGGTCCTTGTACGTGGTGAGGAAGTTGAAAATTTATGTTAACAGGACTGCTCGTTATAGGAAATCTGACTTGCTGTTTCTCCTCTATGATGCGACCAAAATTGGTCGGCCTGCTTCTAAGCAGTCCATTGCTCGTTCGATCAGTTTGTCCATCAAGCAAGCTTACACTTCGGCAGCACTGCTGCTGCCGTCTTCCATTCATGCCCACTCTACAAGGTCGGTGGGCTCTTCCTGGGTGGCTGCTCGGGGTGTCTCAGCCTTACAGTTGTGCCGAGTGGCTACTTGGTCTGGTTCAAACACATTTGTAAAATTTTATCGGATCGATACCTTGGCAAGGGATGACCTATAGTTTGGTCAGGCGGTTTTGCAGGGGTCTCAGCACTCTCCCACCCGTTCTGGGAGTTTTGGGACTTCCCCACAGTAAAAAGTACCTTCCCCAGTATCCACCTGGACGTTAGAGAAAATAGGAATTTGATACCTACCGGTAATTCCTTTTCTCAAAGTCCGTAGTGGATACTGGGCGCCCGCCTCAGTGCTTCGTGCCTGTTTACTGTTATCAGTGATGGTTAGTGTTGTCCTGATTATGTAATATCATTGCTTTCTCTAGCATCCATAAGGAATATTGGGGAATCTAGTACGATGGGGTATGGACTAGGACCAAAGAAGCCAGTGCACTTTAAATTTCTTCAACTGCGTGTGCTGGCTCCTCCCATCTATGCCCCCTCCCACAGGCAGTTTAGAAAAAAATTGCCCTCAGGAGAGGATGCACATCTCTGAGCTTCAGAGAGTTTTCTTCAATTTCTTATTTCTGTTTGTTATTTTCGGTATGTTATCTGGGCAACAGCATACCTGCACTGTGGGAGTTAGGGGGAGGGGGGCGGTAACCAGCCTTACGAGGTGCAGAGGGGAGGGGTTGTTGTTCAGCAGGGCACTGCGCCTTGGCTGTCACAGCTGCAGCACGCTGCACACCCCTAACGCTGCCTGAAGGTGACATCGGGGGAGTACAGACCGGGGGCACCGCTAGCGGGGTCCCCCTGGTTCAAAGTGCGGCTGGCCACGGGCGCGGCGTACGGAACCCTCCCGGGGGGGTCCCGCTAAGATCCCCGTGTGGAACTGGCACAAACATGCTTGACTAGCACTTGTGATGTTTAGAGCTAAAACGGAGACTTTGCCAGTATAATATATTATTGTAACTCCAGCGCCATTGGAGGGGGCAGAGCTACATTAGAGTGGGACCTGAGGCATTTTGGCGCCTTCCTCTCCTTACTGCAGCCATCCACAGCACACACAGCGCATCCTGCTTCCTCAGCCACGCTGGATATCTGATACAGGGTGTAGCAAAGGGGGAGAGCCACTTGTGTACACTATCTGGATCCTATTTAGGATAGAAATTGTTAGTGTTTACTGTATTATAAGGAGCTGACAACCTCACTGAGGCTGTGCAGCTCAGGGTGTGCTGGTGTCCTCTCTCTCTCTCTCTCTCTCTCTCTCTCTGTCTCCTCTCACATACAGTAGGGCAGGCTTGCAATATCACTGTGTGTGTATGTGTATGTTGTGCTTACTGTGAAACATGGGTAAACACAAACTGTGCAGTGTATGTCACACCGGATTCTCTCCATTATCTACTGATTCTGTTTCATGTGAACAATGCAGTCAATGTTCCCAAATCAGTGAAGGGGCTGGGGGAGAGGGTCCAGAGGCCCACCGGTTAGGGTCTCTTAAAACTATGATGTCATCCCAGCTCACTGCTAATGTGCAGAGGACTCAGCTACTACAACAAACCGTTACAGATTTAGCTGCTAGGGCAGATGCACAACCCCCCTCTCATACAGGTCCACAGAAACAAGGGTTTCGTGCTCTACTCTCTGATACAGATGAGGATATACAGGAGGATGGGGATGACCTGGATCCCATTAGTGGGGATCCCGATTCTGCTCAGGGTATTGAACCCCTAATTCTGGCTATACAGGATGTGTTAAAGCTCCCTCTATAGGATGCTGCGTCACAGCAATCGTTTTTCTTTGTACAAAACAAGTCTAATGTCACTTTCCCTGACTCTACAGTTAGATGACCTATTCAAAAAGGCCTGGAAAAATTCAGACAAAAAATTCCAAGTGTCCAGAAAGTTTTTGCACACTTTCCTATTTGCTCCTGAAGGTCGAAAATTTTGTGAGGAACCCCCTGGGGTGGATATATCAGTCTCTCGCCTGTCTAAAAAGGCAGTGTTACCTGCCCCAGGCGCCTTTTCCATGAAGGATACTGGGGATAGGAATATAGAGACTACTCTTAAGTCTATACACAGCAGTCGGTATATCACAAAGGCCGGTCATTGCGGGTTGCTGGATGACCCATGCCATTCATTCCTGGGCCACTCAAATTCAGGGGGGCCTCTCGGGGGATATGCCCTTAGTTACTATGATTCCCTCAAGGGAATACTTAGTTCTGTGATTCCCTCAAGGAGATGGGGAACATTAATGCTCGGACTTCTGCCATGGCAGTGTCGGCGCTCAGGGCCTTGTGGTTGCGTCACTGGATAGCGGACACGGAATCCAAACGTAGTGTGTATTTTCCCCCACTTTTCTGGGGAATGGCTCTTTGGAGTTGAATTGGATACCTGGATTTCCAAAGTTACGACTGGAAAATCCACGTTTCTCCCCTCTGGGGCCCCGACCGGCGAGATGCTCCTATCCGGGGCGGTCTGTCCAGTCCTTTCGGTCTAACAGATTTTGATCTAAGGCCAGAGGTGCGTCCAGTGCAACTAGAGGCACCAGAGGTAAATCCAGAAAACCTGCAAGCACCAGCTCTCAGGAACAGTCCACCAGTTCTGCTTCCACTAAGGCCTCAACCTCACGGTGCCCACCCCCCGGGGGGTTCTCGAGGTGGGAGCTCGACTGCGTCACTTCAGCCGCATCTGGGAGACTTCCTGCCAGGAACCTGGGTCAGAGATCTCGTTTCTCAGAGCTACAAACTGGAGTTCGACAGTGCTCCTCCCCAACGATTTTTCAAATCAAGCTTACCTGCTTTGGAGGATATGCAAGTTACGTTGCAACAGGCCATCCGAAAGTTGGTCCAGTCCCACGTCATTGTTCCAGTACCAATACCACAATGCGGCAAGGGGTTTTACTCAAACCTGTTTGTGGTACAGAAACCGGACGGTTCAGTCAGACCCATTTTGAATCTAAAATCTTTGAATCCTTATTTGAAGGTGTTCAAGTTGAAGTTGAAATCCCTGCGAACAGTGATTGCGGGCCTGGAAGAACAGGAATTTATGGTCTCCTTGGACATCAATGACGCCTACCTCCATATTCCGATTTGGCCGCCTCATCAGGCGTACCTGCGGTTTGCCCTTCTGGACAATCACTTCCAATTCCAGGCACTGCCCTTCGGCCTTATCTGGACGATCTTATGATAAAAGCACGATCAAAGGAGCTTTTGTTGCTCCATATCAACTGCACTATCCATCTTCTGTCAGACCATGGGTGGATCATCAACTGACAGAAGTCCCACCTGGAGCCAACTGAGAGGTTCCTGTTCCTGGGGATGTTGCTGGATACTGTGGCCCAGAAAGTGTTTCTACCAGAGGACAAGGCGAAAACACTTTAGGAGATGGTCCGCATGGTGCTCCGACCTACTTGAGTGTCCATCCATCTTTGCATACGATTGTTGGTAAAGATGGTTGCTTAATACGAGGTGATCCAGTATGGAAGGTTCCATGCCAGAACATTTCAGTTGGATCTCCTGAGTAAGTGGTCTGGATCGCATCTACAGATGCACCGGATGATTCGGCTTTCACCGCAGGCCAGGATTTCCCTCCTGTGGTAGCTACAGTCCTCCAATCTCCTGGAAGGCTGGAGTTTCGGGATTCAGAATTGGATCTTCCTCACGACGGATGCAAGTCTATGGGGATGGGGAGCTGTCACCCAGGGCGCAGTTCCAGGGCAGGTGGTCTGCCCACGAGGCCCTCCTTCCGATCAACATTCTGGAACTTCGGGCGATCTACAGTGCTCTACTTCAGGCCTCTCCTCTGCTCAAGGGTCACGCGACCCAGGTACAGTTGGACAACGCCACGGCAGTGGCGTATATCAATCGACAAGGAGGGACAAAAAGCAGAGCCTGCATGCAAGAGGTGTCGAAGATACTCCTCTGGGAGGAAAGAAATGCAAGAGCAATGTCAGCAATCTTCATTCCAGGTGTGGACAACTGGGAGGCGGAGTTCCTGAGTCGTCACAATCTCCCTAAGGGGAGTGGGGGCTCCACATCTGGTGTTTCAGCAGATCATCGACCGGTGGGGTTGCCCACAAATAGACATGATGGCTTCTCGTCTCAATTAGAAACTTCCCTGGTATTGCTCACACACCAGGGACCCTCGGGCGAGGGCAGTGGATGCACTGGCGTCGCCTTGGCCTTACCGGCTGGTCTACCTGTTTCCTCCAGTTCTATTGCTCCCAAGGGTGCTAAAGCGAATCAGGAATCAAAGTGTCCAGGCAGTTCTGATTGCAGCGGATTGGCCTCGGAGGGCGTGATACGTGGAATTTTCTGGACACGTCCGTCAAAAACACTTGGCCTCTACCACTAAGAAGCGATCTTCAACAAGGGCCGTTCATCTACCCGGACTTACGGCGACTTCATTTGACAGCATGGAGGTTGAGCGGAACATCCTAGCTCACAAGGGCCTTTCCAAGAAGGTTATTGCTACCTGTGATGTCAAAACACTATCATCATATATGGAGGAGATATGTCTCTTGGTGCGAAGAACGCATGTATCCGCCTACTGAGTTTCACTTGGGACGTTTCTTACGTTTTCTGTAGGCTGGTGTTGATAAGGGCTGATGTCTGGGTTCCGTTAAGGTCCAGATTTCAGCCCTCTCCATTTTCTTCCAGAAGGAATTGGCAGTGTTGCCAGAAGTTCAGACCTTCTTGCAAGGGGTACTCCACCTACAACCTCCTTTTGTGCCGCCTATGGCACCCTGGGATCTGAATGTAGTGTTGGAATTTCTACAGTCCTCCTGGTTTGAACCTCTGATGACGGTAGAAGACAAGTACCTCACGTGGAAGTCGGTGATGTTACTGTCCCTTGCTTCTGCTCGACGTGTCTCAGAACTGGGGGCCTTGTCATGTAAAAGTCCATACTTGGTCTTTTACGAGGACAGGGCGGAGCTCCGCACTAGGCAGCAGTTCCTGCCGAAGGTTGTCACTGCGTTTCACTTGAATTAGCCTATTGTGATTCCGTCCAGTTCTGGCGCTTCTGCTCCTCCGGAGGCACTGGATGCTGTGTGAGCCTTGAAAATCTATGTCAAGATAACGGCTCGGATCAGAAAGACGGCTTCTTTGTTCATGCTCTATGATGCACAGAAAAAGGGTTGTCCAGCTTCAAAGCAGTCCATTGCTCGTTAGATTAAGCTTACTATCCAACAGGCCCATGTGTCAGCAGCCTTACCTGTTCCTAAATCTCTGAAGGCCCACTCTACAAGATCAGTGGGTTCTTCCTAGGCGGCTGCTCGAGGAGTCTCGGCTTTGCAACTATGCCGAGCTGCTACCTGGTCGGGGAAGTACACCTTTGTGAAGTTCTACAAGTTTGATATCCTGGCCAAAGAGGATACCCAGTTTGGGCAGGCGGTGCTGCACCAGTCTCCGCATGTTCCCGCCCATTCTGTAAGCTTTGAGACGTCCCCATCGTACTAGATTCCCCAATATCCCTTATGGATGCTTGAGAAAATAGGATTTTAATTACCTACCGGTAAATCCTTTTCTCATAGTCCATAAGGGATATTGGGTGCCCGCCTCAGTGCGTTGACTTTTCTGCAGGTTCTTGCTTTACGGTTACCTGTTCAGCTGTTGCTGTTAATGTTACCAGCCGTTGCTGGTTGTTATATGTTAGTGGTGTGCTGGTGTGTAAATCTCACCACTCCTTCGGGCACGTTTTTACCTATAACTGCCAGTGGGAGTGTCTGACCCTGGTATCCTGGCAGGAAGTCTCCCAGATGCGGCTGAAGTGACGCAGTCGAGCTCCCACCGCGAGATCCCCCGGGGTGGGTGGGCACCGTGAAGTTGAGGCCTTAGTGCAGCGGTGGCCAACCTGTGGCTCTTGAGCCACATGTGGCTCTTTCTTTACTGAAATGTGGCTCCCAACAATCAAAGTTATGTGACCACAACAGATACAGAAACCGCTGCACTCCAGCCAGACACGCAGCAAAACTACAGGGACTGAAAACTGAGGGAGCCAAATACTATAGGTGAGACATCCACTGGCAAATAGAGGACACATAAGGGGCTGCTGCAATCAGGGGCTTGACAACCTTTAGCCTGGGGGGGAGACTCAAGCAAGCGGCAACATTTTTTGTAGGGAATCTGCATTCAAGTGGCCCTGGAACACTTATATTGCACTGGCCCAGGGGCAGTGGCGGAACTAGCGAGCGGTGGGCCCATGTGCGACAAAATGGCTTGCCCCCCCCCCCCCCATCCCATCCAAGTCCACCCCCTCACCCCTGGAGAGGATCTGGTGAGGGAAGTGGATACCTAGCAACAGTGCCGTAACTAGACATTTTAGCACTGTGTGCAAGAAACAGCATTGGAGCCCCACCCCTGCATGCAAAACAGGGGCAGTGCGCGCCGTAGGCGCGCGCAAAAATACATAGTGGCGTGGCTTCGTGGGGAAGGGGTGTGGCCACAAAATAATACCAATTCATAAAACGGTGCACAGTAGCACCACTACACCAGGTAGAGACCCGTTTACACAGATTCCTCTTTTTACACATTACAGCAGACAGCGCCCCCTTTTTACACATTACGGCAGACAGCGTCCCCCTTTTTTACACATAACGGCAGACAGCGTGCCCTTTTTACACATAACGGCAGACAGTGTGCCCTTGTTACACATAGCGGCAGACAGCGTGCCCTTGTTACACATAGCGGCAGACAGCGTGCCCTTGTTAAACATAGCGGCAGACAGCGTACACTTTTTACAAATAACGGCAGACAGCGTGCCCTTGTTACACATAGCGGCAGACAGCGTACACTTTTTACAAATAATGGCAGACAGCGTGCCCTTGTTACACATAGCGGCAGACAGCGTGCCCTTGTTACACATAGCGGCAGACAGCGTGCCCTTGGTACACATAGCGGCAGACAGCGTACACTTTTTACAAATAACGGCAGACAGTGTGCCCTTGTTACACATAGCGGCAGACAGCGTACACTTTTTTCACATAACGGCAGACAGCGTGCCCTTGTTAAACATAGCGGCAGACAGCGTACACTTTTTTCACATAACCGCAGACAGCGTGCCCTTGTTAAACATAGCGGCAGACAGTGTACACTTTTTACACATAACGGCAGACAGCGTGCCCTTGTTACACATAGCGGCAGACAGCGTACACTTTTTTCACATAACGGCAGACAGCGTGCCCTTGTTAAACATAGCGGCAGACAGCGTACACTTTTTTCACATAACGGCAGACAGCGTGCCCTTGTTAAACATAGCGGCAGACAGTGTACACTTTTTACACATAACGGCAGACAGCGTGCCCTTGTTAAACATAGCGGCAGACAGCGTACACTTTTTTCACATAACGGCAGACAGCGTGCCCTTGTTACACAAAGCGGCAGACAGCGTGCCCTTGTTACACATAGCGGCAGACAGCGTGCCCTTGTTACACATAGCGGCAGACAGCGTGCCCTTGTTACACATAGCGGCAGACAGCGTGCCCTTGTTACACATAGCGGCAGACAGCGTACACTTTTTACAAATAACGGCAGACAGCGTGCCCTTGTTACCCATAGCGGCAGACAGCGTACACTTTTCACAAATAATGGCAGACAGCGTGCCCTTGTTACACAAAGCGGCAGACAGCGTGCCCTTGTTAAACATAGCGGCAGACAGCGTACACTTTTTACAAATAACGGCAGACAGCGTGCCCTTGTTACACATAGCGGCAGACAGCGTACACTTTTTACAAATAATGGCAGACAGCGTGCCCTTGTTACACATAGCGGCAGACAGCGTGCCCTTGTTACACATAGCGGCAGACAGCGTGCCCTTGGTACACATAGCGGCAGACAGCGTACACTTTTTACAAATAACGGCAGACAGTGTGCCCTTGTTACACATAGCGGCAGACAGCGTACACTTTTTTCACATAACGGCAGACAGCGTGCCCTTGTTAAACATAGCGGCAGACAGCGTACACTTTTTTCACATAACCGCAGACAGCGTGCCCTTGTTAAACATAGCGGCAGACAGTGTACACTTTTTACACATAACGGCAGACAGCGTGCCCTTGTTACACATAGCGGCAGACAGCGTACACTTTTTTCACATAACGGCAGACAGCGTGCCCTTGTTAAACATAGCGGCAGACAGCGTACACTTTTTTCACATAACGGCAGACAGTGTGCCCTTGTTACACATAGCGGCAGACAGCGTGCCCTTGTTACACATAGCGGCAGACAGCGTACACTTTTTACAAATAACGGCAGACAGCGTGCCCTTGTTACACATAGCGGCAGACAGCGTACACTTTTTACAAATAATGGCAGACAGCGTGCCCTTGTTACACATAGCGGCAGACAGCGTGCCCTTGTTACACATAGCGGCAGATAGCGTGCCCTTGTTACACATAGCGGCAGACAGCGTACACTTTTTACAAATAACGGCAGACAGCGTGCCCTTGTTACACATAGCGGCAGACAGCGTACACTTTTTCACATAACGGCAAACAGCGTGCCCTTGTTAAACATAGCGGCAGACAGCGTACACTTTTTTCACATAACGGCAGACAGCGTGCCCTTGTTAAACATAGCGGCAGACATCGTACACTTTTTACACATAATGGCAGACAGCGTGCCCTTTTTACACATAATGGAAGACAGCGTCCCCTTTTTACACATTACGGCAGACAGTGTGCCCTTGTTACACATTACGGCAGACAGCGTGCCTTTGTTACACATTGCGGCAGACAGCGTGCCCTTGTTACACATTGCGGCAGGCAGATTCCCCCTCTTTAAACATTGCGGCAGGCAGATTCCCCGTTTTTACACATTGTGGCAGGCAGATTCCCCGTTTTTACACATTGTGGCAGGCAGATTCCCCGTTTTTACACATTGCGGCAGGCAGATTCCCCCTTTTTACACATTGCGGCCGGCAGATTCCCCGTTTTTACACATTGCGGCAGGCAGATTCCCCCTTTTTACACATTGCGGCAGGCAGATTCCCCCTTTTTACACATTGTGGCAGGCAGATTCCCCCTTTTTACACATTGTGGCAGGCAGATTCACCCTTTTTACACATTGTGGCAGGCAGATTCCCCGTTTTTACACATTGCGGCAAGCAGATTCCCCCTCTTTACACATTGCGGCAGGCAGATTCCCCGTTTTTACACATTGTGGCAGGCAGATTCCCCGTTTTTTACACATTGCGGCACACAGTCCCCCTTTTTTGTAGGAAAGAAAGAAAAAGAAAGAAGGAAAGAAAGAAAGAAAGAAAGAAAGAAAGAAGAATTATACTTACCCTCTCCGCTGGCTCAGGCTCCTCGGTGCAGCGTCAGACGATTCCCGGGCAGTAGAGGAGGTGGAGGAGGGAGGTGGAGGAGGGAGCCGCAGCAGCGCTGTTATTGGTGGAGGCGCTGCTGCTGCTGCCCCTCTGCTTCACTATAGGCTGTTCTCGGAAGACAGCCTATAGTGAAGCAGAGGGGCAGCAGCAGCAGCGCCTCCACCAGTAGTAAAGCGCTGCTGGGGCTACCTCCAGGCTCCTCCACCTCCCTCCTTCTTCCCCGGACTCATTACATGCTTGGGCCCCTGGACAGAGGCGGGCCCCAGTGCAACGCACTGCTTGCACTGGCGGTAGTTCCGCCTCTGCCCAGGGGTCAGATGGCACTTGCCCCCCCACTCCCCCCTTCCCAGCCAGCCCCTGGGCCCAAGTTGGGGGGACTGCAGTGACATATGAGGGTGGGCTGGAGTTACACAAGTCGGGGCTGGCTGGAGTGACACAGGAGTGTTCTGGCAGGAGAGACACAATGGGGGAGCTGACTAGTGACATACTGTAGGAGAGTGCTGGCTGGAGTGACATGTTGGAGCTGCTTGGAGTGACACATGGGGGAGCTGAAGTGTATTATGTGAATCTGGCTTTTTCAATATATTTTATATGGATTTGGCTTTTTCAATTATTTTATGTGAAAGTGACTATTTCAGTGTATTTTATGTTGGATCTGGCTTTAAAATGTATCTTATGCTGGATCTGGCTTTTTCAATGTATTTTATACAAGGGGTGTGTCCTAGCTGGCATAAAGCCACACCCCATTTTTGCACATGCGCCTTCGGCCCGATGTCGGCTCTTTGACATACCTAACAAGATTTTTTGGCTCTTTGTCTCTGCCTGGTTGGCCACCCCTGCCTTAGTGGAAGCAGAACTGGTGGACTGTTCCTGAGAGCTGGTGCTTGCAGGTTTTCTGGATAAAGTGGAAGGTGATAATGCACCAGCTAGTCAGCTCCTAAATGTCATTTTTCAAACCCTGCCTGTAACATGGCAGTTAGGAGCTGATTGGCTGGTGCGTTATCACCTTCCACTTTATCACTTCACCAGGCTTAATAAATCTGCCCCTGTGTGTCATATGCTGCAGAAGAAGTTTCCTCTCAGGAAGGATCCATTCCATGTACACAGGATTGTAATGCTTTGTCTCAGATCCCTATTGTTGAACCTGAGTGGTTAACTTCTATCAAAGGAGTGATCTCTCAGATCTCTACTAGGGTAGCTAATACTGAGACTGAAACGCGTGTCGGGCCCGTTCTATGTGTATTAAGCGAGAGCAGTAGTGGGTTAGAAGATGGAGGGGCTTCATGTGGAGTAGTAAACATGTGATTGACTGAGCCTAAATAGTGTCGTGTCTGGAGGTACATGAAAAAATGAGAATGGGGTAGGTCAAATTTCTCTTGGAGTGATGAGAAGGAATACATAGAGCCTCCCGGGTCGAATACTTTGGAAGAGTTTGAGAGTCCTTTCTCTTTCCAGAGCCGGTAATTTGAGTTAATGAGAGATGGGGGAAAAGCTGGATTACCCCATAGCGGAGTGCATATGGATTTCTCGGGATTACATTTAAATTTCTTGTGTAAAGAGCGCCAGTTATAATAGATATCACGAAAAAGGGGGTTGGTGAGGATGTGGTTCGGGACCAGTGAGGGTTCGGACAGGAGCAATGCCCCCGGGGAGTAAGGAGTGAATAGTGCCTCATCTAAAGCAGAGTCTGTAAAGAGTTCCCTGTCAAACAGCCAGTCAGCAGCACATCTAAATAAAGACGCCATTGAGTAGGACGCGTAATCAGGAACACCAAATTCACCTGCGGACTTAGGGGCCATCAATTTATCCAAAGCGATGAATGCTTTTTTGCCTTTCCATAAGAACCTCGACATAACTTTCCGTAAATATTGAATGTCATGCTTAGTAAGGCGGACTGGGAGCATCTGCATGAGATAAAATATTTTTGGAAAAACTATACTCTGTAACACAGCTATTCTCCCTAACAGGGACAGGGGCAACAATTTCCAACCATCCAATAGTGTGGTGATACGTGCCAGGACAGGAGTGAAATTTTCCTCATATAGTCTGGAAAGGTTCGCTGGGATTTGAATCCCTAGGTATGTAATCTTTGTGTGGGCAATTTTGAATGAAAGAGACGGGAGAAGTGTGGAAATGGTACGGGAGGAGGGGCCTAAGGGTAACAGTTCTGACTTGGCCACATTAATCCTATACCCCGCCCTAACTCCGAATGCCTGTATCAATCCAAGGATCTCTGGGATAGAGGTCGACCGATCTGAAACAAATAATAGCATGTCATCGGCAAAGAGGGCAAGGCGGAGGTCAACATCTCCAATTTTAATTCCCTTAATTACACTCGATTGGCGTAAGGCTATCGCCAGGGGCTCCAGTGCTATTGTAAATAGTAAGGGCGATAAAGTGCAGCCCTGTCTGGTACCCCTCTGGATCTCAAAGGGAGAAGAGAGAACTCCATTACAGGATATCTGGGTTTGTGGAGCCGTGTAGAGAGGTTTTAAAAGATTTACAAAATCTGCAGGGAAGCCAAAGTGTAGGAGTGTGGAAAAAAGATGGTCCCAGTCCACCATATCAAACGCTTTTTCCGCGTCGAGTGAGAGAATAACTGGAAGAGAGGAAGGAGTAGTTGAAGAGGAAGAGGAAGCATAAATGGCAGATAGTACTCTCCGTACATTGGGGGTCATTCCGAGTTGTTCACTCGTTATTTTATTTTCTCTAACGTCCTAGTGGATGCTGGGGACTCCGTCAGGACCATGGGGATTAGCGGCTCCGCAGGAGACAGGGCACAAAAATAAAGCTTTAGGATCAGGTGGTGTGCACTGGCTCCTCCCCCTATGACCCTCCTCCAAGCCTCAGTTAGGTTTTTGTGCCCGTCCGAGCAGGGTGCAATCTAGGTGGCTCTCCTAAAGAGCTGCTTAGAAAAAGTTTTTAGGTTTTTTATTTTCAGTGAGTCCTGCTGGCAACAGGCTCACTGCAACGAGGGACTTAGGGGAGAAGAAGTGAACTCACCTGCGTGCAGGATGGATTGGCTTCTTAGGCTACTGGACACCATTAGCTCCAGAGGGATCGAACACAGGCCCAGCCATGGAGTCCGGTCCCGGAGCCGCGCCGCCGACCCCCTTACAGATGCCGAAAAGCGAAGAGGTCCAGAAACCGGCGGCAGAAGACTTTTCAGTCTTCATGAGGTAGCGCACAGCACTGCAGCTGTGCGCCATTGTTGTCACACACTTCACACCAGCGGTCACGGAGGGTGCAGGGGGCGCCCTGGGCAGCAATGAGAATACCTTGTTCTGGCTAAAAAATACATCACATATAGCCCCTGGGGCTATATGGATGTATTTAACCCCTGCCAGGTCTCAGAAAAACGGGAGAAGAAGCCCGCCGAAAAGGGGGCGGAGCCTATTCTCCTCAGCACACAGCGCCATTTTCCCTCACAGAAATGCTGGTGGGAAGGCTCCCAGGCTCTCCCCTGCACTGCACTACACTACAGAAACAGGGTTAAAACAGAGAGGGGGGGCACTTATTTGGCGATATGATTATATATATTAAGATGCTATAAGGGAAAAACACTTATATAAAGGTTGTCCCTGTATAATTATAGCGTTTTGGTGTGTGCTGGCAAACTCTCCCTCTGTCTCCCCAAAGGGCTAGTGGGGTCCTGTCCTCTATCAGAGCATTCCCTGTGTGTGTGCTGTGTGTCGGTACGTGTGTGTCGACATGTATGAGGACGATGTTGGTGAGGAGGCGGAGCAATTGCCTGTAATGGTGATGTCACTCTCTAGGGAGTCGACACCGGAATGGATGGCTTATTTAGGGAATTACGTGATAATGTCAACACGCTGCAAGGTCGGTTGACGACATGAGACGGCCGGCAAACCAATTAGTACCTGTCCAGGCGTCTCAAACACCGTCAGGGGCTTTAAAACGCCCATTTACCTCAGTCGGTCGACACAGACACAGACACGGACACTGACTCCAGTGTCGACGGTGAAGAAACAAACGTATTTTCCATTTGGGCCACACGTTACATGTTAAGGGCAATGAAGGAGGTGTTACATATTTCTGATACTACAAGTACCACAAAAGAGGGTATTATGTGGGGTGTGAAAAAACTACCTGTAGTTTTTCCTGAATCAGATAAATTAAATGAAGTGTGTGATGATGCGTGGGTTTTCCCCGATAGAAAATTATTGGCGTTATACCCTTTCCCGCCAGAAGTTAGGGCGCGTTGGGAAACACCCCTTAGGGTGGATAAGGCGCTCACACGCTTATCAAAACAAGTGGCGTTACCGTCTCCAGATACGGCCGCCCTCAAGGAGCCAGCTGATAGGAGGCTGGAAAATATCCTAAAAAGTATATACACACATACTGGTGTTATACTGCGACCAGCGATCGCCTCAGCCTGGATGTGCAGCGCTGGGGTGGCTTGGTCGGATTCCCTGACTGAAAATATTGATACCCTTGACAGGGACAGTATTTTATTGACTATAGAACATTTAAAGGATGCATTTCTATATATGCGAGATGCACAGAGGGATATTTGCACTCTGGCATCAAGAGTAAGTGCGATGTCCATATCTGCCAGAAGATGTTTATGGACACGACAGTGGTCAGGTGATGCAGATTCCAAACGGCACATGGAAGTATTGCCGTATAAAGGGGAGGAGTTATTTGGGGTCGGTCCATCGGACCTGGTGGCCACGGCAACACCTGGAAAATCCACCTTTTTTACCCCAAGTCACATCTCAGCAGAAAAAGACACCGTCTTTTCAGCCTCAGTCCTTTCGTCCCCATAAGGGCAAGCAGGCAAAAGGCCAGTCATATCTGCCCAGGGATAGAGGAAAGGGAAGAAGACTGCAGCAGGCAGCCCATTCCCAGGAACAGAAGCCCTCCACCGCTTTTGCCAAGTCCTCAGCATGACGCTGGGGCCGTACAAACAGCTGCGGTGGGGGGTCGTCTCAAGAGTTTCAGTGCGCAGTGGGCTCACTCGCAAGTGGACCCCTGGATCCTACAAGTAGTATCCCAGGGGTACAGATTGGAAGTTCGAGACGTCTCCCCCTCGCAGGTTCCTGAAGTCTGTTTTACCAACGTCTCCCTCCGACAGGGAGGCAGTATTGGAAACAATTCACAAGCTGTATTCCCAGCAGGTGATAATCAAAGTACCCCTCCTACAACAAGGAAAGGGGTACTATTCCACACTATATTGTGGTACTGAAGCCAGACGGCTCGGTGAGACCTATTCTAAATCTGAAATATTTGAACGCTTACATACAAAGGTTCAAATCAAGATGGAGTCACTCAGAGCAGTGATAGCGAACCAGGAAGGGGACTATATGGTGTCCCTGGACATCAAGGATGCTTACCTCCATGTCCCAATTTGCCCTTCTCACCAAGGGTACCTCAGGTTCGTGGTACAAAACTGTCACTATCAGTTTCAGACGCTGCCGTTTGGATTGTCCACGGCACCCCGGGTCTTTACCTAGGTAATGGCCGAAATGATGATTCTTCTTCAAAGAAAAGGCGTCTTAATTATCCCTTACTTGGACGATCTCCTGATAAGGGCAAGGTCCAGAGAACAGTTGGAGGTCGGAGTAGCACTATCTAAATATTCCAAAATCGCAGCTGTCTCCGACGACACGTCTGCTGTTCCTAGGGATGATTCTGGACACAGTCCAGAAAAAGGTGTTTCTCCCGGAGGAGAAAGCCAGGGAGTTATCCGAGCTAGTCAGGAACCTCCTAAAACCAGGAAAAGTGTCAGTGCATCATTGCACAAGGGTCCTGGGAAAAATGGTGGCTTCTTACGAAGCGATTCCATTCGGCAGATTTCACGCAAGAACTTTTCAGTGGGATCTGCTGGAAAAATGGTCCGGATCGCATCTTCAGATGCATCAGCGGATAACCCTGTCTCCAAGGACAAGGGTGTCTCTTCTGTGGTGGCTGCAGAGTGCTCATCTACTAAAGGGCCACAGATTCGGCATTCAGGACTGGGTCCTGGTGACCACGGATGCCAGCCTGAACGGCTGGGGAGCAGTCACACAAGGAAAAAATTTCCAGGGAGTGTGATCAAGTCTGGAGACTTCTCTCCACATAAATATACTGGAGCTAAGAGCAATTTACAATGCTCTAAGCTTAGCAAGACCTCTGCTTCAAGGTCAGCCGGTATTGATCCAGTGGGACAACATCACGGCAGTCGCCCACGTAAACAGACTGGGCGGCACAAGAAGCAGGAGGGCAATGGCAGAAACTGCAAGGATTCTTCGCTGGGCGGAAAATCATGTGTTAGCACTGTCAGCAGTGTTCATTCCGGGAGTGGACAACTGGGAAGCAGACTTCCTCAGCACGACCTCCACCCGGGAGAGTGGGGACTTCATCGGGAAGTCTTCCACATGATTGTGAACCGTTGGGAAAGACCAAAGGTGGACATGATGGCGTCCCGCCTGAACAAAAAACTGGACAGGTATTGCGCCAGGTCAAGAGACCCTCAGGCAATAGCTGTGGACGTTCTGGTAACACCGTGGGTGTACCAGTCGGTGTATGTGTTCCCTCCTCTGCTTCTCATACCTAAGGTACTGAGAATTATAAGACGTAGAGGAGTAAGAACTACACTTGTGGCTCCGGATTGGCCAAGAAGGACTTGGTACCCGGAACTTCAAGAGATGCTCACAGAGGACTCATGGCCTCTGCCGCTAAGAAGGGACTTGCTTCAGCAAGTACCATGTCTGTTCCAAGACTTACCGCGGCTGCGTTTGACGGCATGGCGGTTGAACGCCGGATCCTAAGGGAAAAAGGCATTCCGGAAGAGGTCATTCCTACCCTGGTCAAAGCCAGGAAGGAGGTGACCGCACAACATTATCACCACATGTGGCAAAAATATGTTGCGTGGTGTGAGGCCAGGAAGGCCCCACGAAGAAATTTCAACTCGGTCGATTCCTGCATTTCCTGCAAACAGGAGTGTCTATGGGCCTCAAATTGGGGTCCATTAAGGTTCAAATTTCGGCCCTGTCGATTTTCTTCCAGAAAGAATTGGCTTCAGTTCCTGAAGTCCAGAAGTTTGTCAAGGGAGTACTGCATATACAACCCCCTTTTGTGCCTCCAGTGGCACTGTGGGATCTCAACGTAGTTCTGGGATTCCTCAAATCACATTGGTTTAAACCGCTCAAATCTGTGGATTTGAAATATTTCACATGGAAAGTGACCATGATGTTGGCCCTGGCCTGGGCCAGGCGAGTGTCAGAATTGGCGGCTTTGTCTCACAAAAGCCCATATCTGATTGTCCATTCGGACAGGGCAGAGCTGCGGACTCGTCCCCAGTTTCTCCATAAGGTGGTGTCAGCGTTTCACCTGAACCAGCTTATTGTGGTACCTGCGGCTACTAGGGACTTGGAGGACTCCAAGTTGCTAGATGTTGTCAGGGCCCTGAAAATATAGGTTTCCAGGACGGCTGGAGTCAGGAAAACTGACTTGCTGTTATCCTGTATGCACCCAACAAACTGGGTGCTCTTGCTTCTAAGCAGACGATTGCTAGTTGGATGTGTAGTACAATTCAGCTTGCACATTCTGTGGCAGGCCTGCCACAGCCAAAATATGTAAATGCCCATTCCACAAGGAAGGTGGGCTCATCTTGGGCGGCTGCCCGAGGGGTCTCGGCTTTACAACTTTGCCGAGCTGCTACTTGGTCAGGGGCACACCCTGGCTGAGGAGGACCTGGAGTTCTCTCACTCGGTGCTGCAGAGTCATCTGCACTCTCCCGCCCGTTTGGGAGCTTTGGTATAATCCCCATGGTCCTGACGGAGTCCCCAGCATCCACTAGGACGTTAGAGAAAATAAGATTTGACTTACCGATAAATCTATTTCTCGTAGTCCGTAGTGGATGCTGGGCGCCCATCCCAAGTGCGGATTGTCTGCAATACTTGTACATAGTTATTGTTACAAAGAAATCGGGTTGTTATTGTTGTGAGCCGTCTGTTCAGAGGCTCCTACGTTGTCATACTGTTAACTGGGTTCAGATCACAAGTTGTACGGTGTGATTGGTGTGGCTGGTATGAGTCTTACCCGGGATTCAAAATCCTTCCTTATTGTGTACGCTCGTCCGGGCACAGTATCCTAACTGAGGCTTGGAGGAGGGTCATAGGGGGAGGAGCCAGTGCACACCACCTGATCCTAAAGCTTTATTTTTGTGCCCTGTCTCCTGCGGAGCCGCTAATCCCCATGGTCCTGACGGAGTCCCCAGCATCCACTACGGACTACGAGAAATAGATTTATCGGTAAGTAAAATCTTATTTTCGCAACGGAGCGATTAGTCGCTACTGCGCATGCGCAATGTCCGCAGTGCGACTGCGCCAAGTAAATTTGCTATGCAGTTAGGTATTTTACTCACGGCATTACAAGGTTTTTTTCTTCGTTCTGCTGATCGGAGTGTGATTGACAGGAAGTGGGTGTTTCTGGGCGGAAACTGGCCGTTTTATGGGTGTGTGTGAAAAAACGCTGCCGTTTCTGGGAAAAACGCGGGAGTGGCTGGAGAAACGGAGGAGTGTCTGGGCGAACGCTGGGTGTGTTTGTGACGTCAAACCAGGAACGAAACTGACTGAACTGATCGCAGATGCCGAGTAAGTGTGGAGCTACTCAGAAACTGCTAAGAAGTGTCTATTCGCAATTCTGCTAATCTTTAGTTCGCAATTTTGATAAGCTAAGATTTACTCCCAGTAGGCGGCGGCTTAGCGTGTGCAAATCTGCTAAAAGCAGCTTGCGAGCGAACAACTCGGAATGACCCCCTTTGATCTCCGAGTGTCTGCCCCAGATGAACCCAGTTTGATCTTTATGTATGATATGAGGGAGTAATAATTTAATCCGATTAGCTAAGATTTTAGTGAGTAGCTTGTAATCAAGATTTAACAGCGAAATTGGACGATATGATCCCGGTTGGGATAAGTCTCTACCAGGTTTGGGGAGGACTTTGAGGATGGCAGTGTTGAAATGTTTGGGGAGAGTGTCAGAAGACAAAATCGCATTAAGGACAGACACCAGGGTGTCTCCTATTCGGGATAGAAGAATTTTATAAAAATCGGCACTAAAGCCATCAGGGCCCGGTGCCTTGTCCCTACCAAACTGTCCAATGACACTCTGGACTTCTTCTAATGAAATAGGAACTAGCAATGGTGATACCATGGAAGAATGAAGCTGGGGAACAGAAAGATTATCCCAAAAGTCTTTGGGCCATGGCGACTGGGTGGGAGGAGTGGAAAGGGAGGAGCCTGAGGAAGAGGAATATAAGTCCTTGTAAAATGATTTCATAACATCAGAGATCTCCTGATTATTAGTAGTTAAAGTGCCAGCGGGGGTATGCAAAGGATGAGTTACCATGGGAGGGCGGGAACCAGTGAGGAGTGTCGTCAACAACTTGCCCGTTTTATTGCCAAATTTGTAGAACCGATAGTTCACCGAGAATGAATATCTATTACCCATGGAAGACATGAATTCATCAAAGTGTGCTTTGGCTTCGATGTATATGAGGCGATTTTGAGGAGTCGGAAAAGATTTGTATTGCTGATAGGCTGCCGACAGGGGTCTCTGAAACTCTATATACTGAGAGGCATATTTCTTATTGGTGGCTGAGACATAGGATATGATGTCTCCCCGGAGGACCGATTTTGCAGTCATCCAGAATAAAATTGGATCTTCATCCAAGTGGGATGTATTGTTAGTTTTAAAGGCCTCCCAAGAGGATTCCAATCTTTGTTGAAATTTCAGGGAGTGTGCGAGATATGAGGGGAATCTCCACAGTCTAGGAGAAGGGGATACGTCTGGAAAATGAAGTGTTGCAGTAACTAGGGCATGATCTGATCAGGAAATTGCCTCAATTTGCGAATCTGATACATTCGGTAATAGAGAATGGGATAATAAAATATAGTCTATCCTAGATAGCGTGTGGTGGGCCGCTGAGAGGCACGTGTATTCCTTCTCTGTGGGGTGTAAGGCTCTCCAGATATCTACCGTCTGTAGGCTGTCAGCTAATAGAGGGACCCCAAATTTGGGCAATGAAAGAGGTCTTGTCGGTGTATGGGATCGGTCTAAATAGGAGGAGGAGATAAGGTTCAAATCTCCGCAGAGTATTAAGGGGTCTGTGAGAAGGGGGGTCAATTTGGCGAGTAAGGATTGAAAGAAACTCTTGGAATAAACATTGGGTGCATAGACGTTACATAGTGTATAGACTCTACCAGTAATCTTAACCGACATTATCACATAACCACCCTCAGGATCAATAACAGTGGACAGGACTTCAGTGGGCATAGAACGTTTCACCAATATAACAACCCCTCTAGCCTTAGAATTGAAAGAGCTAAAACCCAAAACCCGCCAGTTCAGTGCATTCAATTTTGCCGTTTCCTCTGGAGTTAGGTGCGTTTCTTGGAGGAATGCCAGGTCTATTTGCTGTTTACCCAAATACAGGAGTATTTTCCATCTCTTTGCTGGGGAATTAAAGCCCCCGACATTCCAAGATCCCACCATCAGATCAGGCATAGTTCAGAGGAAAAGGCAAAACAGAGGAATTGTATGCTGTCCGCATAAGAGGCATGAACATAATCACCTTCCTGAGGAAGGGGGGTGGGAAAGAGGGAGGAGGGAAGAGACAAAACAAGGGAAAGAAAAGAAGAAATAGAAATAGAAAGCAGTAGTAAATAACAGGCCATACAATTGAAAATGTGATACTTCAATAAATAGCCGATACTTCTGTGACCAGTGACCTCCGGTCAACGAGCATGGGCGAACACCAGCGGTAGCGGTCCCGCACCCTGGCATTAAGTGGTGTGCACCAGCAGTAAAGGAGGAGCCCCCCCCCCACCGCGATGTACGTAAACAAATCCCACCCAGAAACTCCTAGTAATTAAGCTATATAACCAAATGCTCCAAAAAACAGTATGTTATAAGCGAGATGCAGTGAGCAGCATGTAATAGAAGACCTGCGGCTAATGTAATGAATAAGGCGATATAACCATTAAAGTTCAGCATAATGGGGTATATCCCAGCCAACATAAAAATTTACCCAATTTGCATCTGTAGAATAAGCACGTAAGTAAGAACATTTCAAAAAGAAATAGAAAAATCGGTCAAAACAGAATCTAAGAACAGGCAGAGCAATTGCGGAGTAGCGGCGGCTACAGTAGTGTCCGTGCGTAATTGTTGCCATAACAAAACGAACAAGGGCAGTCCATGTGAAATGAATGACTAGACCGCAGGGGGATATTCAGTAGCACACGGTCAAGTTGTCGCTGAGGGGAGATCAGAAATGTCAGCGTTGTCTTCTCTGGATATATTACGGAGGTAGGCCACCGCGTCAGCAGGCGACAGAAAATCTTTGTGGGAGGTACCCTCATAAATGCGCAAGTGAGCGGGGTAGAGCAGGCCAAACTTGCGACCCTCTGAAACAAGTTGAGTGCAAATTGGGGAAAAAGCTTTGCGGGCCCGGGTCAGTTCCACCGAATAGTCCTGGAATATGAAAAGCTTGTTACCCTCCCATTGGATATCTCTCATTTTGCGAGATGCGGACCAGAATGCTACTTTATGAAGGTAGTTCAGACATCGGAACAAAGTTACACGTGGGCGCGGTCTGTTGGGGGTGGGCACAGGACCCACACGGTGTACTCTCTCAATTACTAGATCACTGCATTCCCGTTCTATATTTAAATTGCAGGAAGAGTAACACGGACAAAATGAGCCAGCGCCGTGCCTTTAAGTGATTCCGGCAATCCCACAAGTCTGATATTATTTCTTCTTGAGCGATTTTCCATATCATCTAATTTATTCCAAATCTGATAGTTCTCCGTAGTAAGAGATTTCACTGAGTGGTGCAGCCCTTCTATGTCATGTGTAGCAGCCTGCAGTTGAGATTCAGTGTGTGAGACTCTCTGCTGTAAGTGCTGCAGCTGTGTTGTAATATCACTGACAGCCTGTGAAAGCAGGGGAGCCATAGTGGCTTTTATAGCTGCCACAACGTCCCCATATGTTACAGGGGCCTCCGGATCTCGGCATACCTGTGAGCCTGCATGGTCAGTCCCCTCCACCGCGGCTTTCTTGGAGGCAGGAGTGGTGACTTCAGGTCCAGCGCCAGGCGCCATATTGCTGCCCGCGCGGCGCTTCTCCAGTCTCGTGGCTGCGCCAGCGGGGGGTTGTGGAGCCGCGGTTACGGGCGTCACGAAGCGATCCATAGTGATCGCGGGTCTCGCCGGAGGTAGTCTGGGCGGTGTGGAGGCTGTAGCAGCCTTGAAAAGATTAGATGCAGCCAGCGGTAGGACGGAGCTCTGGTGCTGAGAGACTCACTCCATGGGTCCCGGAACCGGAAGTTCTTGTGTGTGTATTCTTACTGTTTTCTGCTTCAATATGGTAAACAGAAGTTATGCAGTTTGTGTAATGCTAGATTCTCTCCTAGTTCATCTAGCTCCATATTATGTGAGCAGTGTAGTCAGCCATCTCATATCACATATCAATGTGGGGAGAGTCCAGAGCCCTCCTGGTTAGGGGCTATCAAAAGTATGATGTCCGATATGTCATCTCAGCTCACTGCAAATGCAAATAAGACTCAGGAACTGCAACAAGCAGTGGCAAGTCTAACTGTTAAACATCCTCCTCTGTCTACTACAGGTGCACAAAAAAGTGCTCTACCTGCACTCCTATCAGATACTGATGATGATATACTGGATGATGGGGATGATGTGGACCCCATAAGTGGGGATTCTACCCCTGCCCAGGGTATTGAACCCCTCATATTGGCTATTAGGGATGTGTTAAAGCTCCCCCTGGAGGATGCTTCTACTCAGCAGTAATTTTTCCTCCCACAAGACAAACTGACAGTCATGTTTCCTGATTCCAAGGAATTGGATGACTTATATAAAATTGTCTAGAAGAATCCAGATAAGAAATATCAGGTGTCACAACAGTTTTTGCATACATTCCCCTTTGCCTCTGAAGGCAGGAAATTCTGGGAAAAGTCTCTAGCAGTGGACGTCTCAGTCTCTCGCCTTTCTAAAATGGCAGTACTACCTGCTCCGGGCTCTTTTACGGTAAAGGACCCGGCAAATAGAAAAATTGAGACAACTCTGAAATCTGTTTACATTGCTGCAGGTGTTGCTCAAAGGCCGGTCATTGCAGGTTGCTGGATGACACATGCAATTCATTCCTGGGCTAATCAAATTAAGGAAGGTCTTTCGGGTGATATGACCCTATTTAATACTTTTACTTTACTGAATCACATTCAGGATACCTCCTTAAAGAGATTGGCAATATTAATGCTAGGACCACGGCTATGGCTGTGTCTGCGCACAGAGCCATATAGTTGCATCAGTGGATGCTGACTCCAAACGTAATGTGGAATCTCTTCCCTTCACAGGTGAATGGCTCTTTGGAGGTGAATTGGATGCATGGATTTCCAAAGCTACTTCTGGAAAATCCATGTTTCTCCCTTCGGGGCTCCGCCTACTAGACGTACCTACCTGGAACCGTCTACTCAGTCCTTTCGGTCCTCCAGACTTCAATCTAGAGCCAGAGGGGCCTCCAACGCAGCTAGAGGCTCCAGAGATAAACCTAAGAAACTAGCAATTGCCGGATCTCAGGACCAGAACACCAGTTCTGCTTCCGCAAAGACTTCAGCATGATGGTGCCCACCCACCCAGAGGGGATCTCGTGGTGGGAGCTCGGTTACGTCACTACAGCCACATCTGGATCAGTTCCTGCCAAGATGCTTGGGTAAGGGACCTTATCTCTTAGGGTTACAAGCTGGAGTTCGACAGTACTCCTCCACAACGATTTTTCAAATCCAGCTTACCAGCTGTAGAAAATATGCGTGGTACGCTACTCTGGCCATAAACAAGTTTGTTCCAGTCCCAGGTCATTGTTCCAGTACCACTTCTACAACAAGGACAAGGTTACTACTCCAGTCTGTTCGTAGTACCAAAACCAGATGGGTCTGTGAGACCCATTCTGAATATGAAGTCCTTGAATCCTTACCTAAAGGTTTTCAAATTCAAGATAGAATCTTTGAGAGCGGTGATCGCAGGCCTGGAACAACAGGAATTCCTAGTGTCCCTGGATATCAAGGACGCTTACCTACATATCCCAATCTGGCCTCTTCATCAGGCCTATCTGAGGTTTGCCCTGCTGAACGATCACTACCAGTTTCAGACGTTGCCCTTCGGCCTGTCTACAGCTCCAAGGGTGTTCACGAAGGTGATGGTGGAAATGATGTTTCAACTCAGGGTCCAGGGGGTCAATATAATTCCATACCTGGACGATCTCCTGATAAAAGCGAGCTCGAGGGAGCTTCTATTGCTCCATATAGATCGCACTATCCAACTTCTGTCACACCACGGGTGGATCCTCAATCTGCAGAAGTCCCACCTGGAACCGTCTCAATGGCTCCTGTTTCTGGGTATGCTACTGGATACTGTAGCTCAGAAAGTGTTTCTCCCAGAGGAAAAAGTAAGAATACTTCAAGAAATGGTTCGCATGGTGCTCCGACCTGCTCGAGTCTCCATTCATCTTTGCATAAAATTGTTGTGAAAGATGGTGGCCTCGTACGAGGCACTTCAATTCGGAAGGTTTCATACCATACCTGTTAGGCGCCGAGGGTCCGCCCGTCAGTGCGGCCCGGCGCCTAGCAACTAGGGACGCCGCATGCGGACAGCCGCCGGCTCCCTAGCAACGCTAGACGCCGGGCGCACGGAGCCGCTCAGACCCTAGCAACGGGGACGCCACTGTCGGACCGCGTTCCCCGTTGCTGGGTCTAGATTAATCACCTCATTGGTATCCTGGCCGTGCAGCATGCAGCTGCACGGCATGATTGTTAATTACCCTGTCTGGCTCCTGATTGGAGAGCTCCCAGTTAAAAGCACTCTCTGGACTTCTCACAGACGCCGGTAATAGCTTCCTGTTTGCTGTGTCTGTTGCAGAGAGTTTTCCAGTCCTGTCTATCCGGTCGTTCCTGTCCTCAGTGGTCCAATACTCGGAAGTGGTCATCTTTTCCTGGAGTCCTGACCGAGCACCTTTAACATCCTGTGGTGTTCGTGTGTTGCGGCTTGACCGCTTACTATTTATTATTTGGTTATATTGTGTTTCGGAGCTTTTGCGGAGGATTCCGCTCCCACAAATCCACTCTGGTATCCAGCGGTGCTGGATAGGAGTAACGGATTCGTGGATTTTTGGTTGTCCTTTTCCCTGGCGGTTTGTCCGCACATACTTCTGGTTTAAGTTAGTTAGCTTGTAGCCCCTGGCCTGGTTGCTTAGTCAGAGGGCCCCTTGTTATCACCCTGTCTCGGATTTCCCTTTGTCTCCCATTAAGACCTGAGGGGGCATCGGAGTTGGGCAGACATAATCCGCCCTTCAAACGCGGCTGCCATGGGCTCAAGCAACCATAGTCTCGCAGGGGATTTCTGATAACACGGGCGAGACAACGGAGTTAGGGCGCCAGGGGTTACTAGGCTTTCCTGCTCCCGTAACCAGCATTCCATTCCAGTACTCTGACCTCCGTCATAAGATCACCTCTGGTCAGACGTACTGGTATCATAACATTATTACCGGCCAGACTAAAATTTAAAATTAAACAGGGTTTGATTTTTTCCCTTATTTCAGTTTGGAAGATTTGTCGGCCTCATGAATCCCACTGGTGTAGGGCCAAATCCTGGCCAGCTTCTAGTTAGTCAGATTCAAGAACTTACTCAGATGGTTCAGGATCTATCCCTTCGGGTGAGGTCACAGGAAGATCTGTTACGGACTTCCCCGAGGGTCGTTCCTGAACCAAAAATGCATTTGCCTGACCGTTTTTCTGGGGATAGAAAGCAGTTTTTTAATTTTAAAGAGTCTTGTAAACTTTATTTTCGTTTAAGACCAGTCTCCTCAGGTACGGAATCTCAGCGGGTCGGAATTATTATTTCTTTACTTCAGGGGGATCCCCAGACCTGGGCTTTTGGTTTAAGAACTGACGATCCGGCATTGTTGTCTGTAGACACCTTTCTGGGGTCTTTAGGGCTATTGTATGATGACCCTGATAGAGAGGCATCCGCCGAGAGTCATTTGCGTGCTCTCAGACAGGGTAAGAATCCCGCAGAGATTTATTGTACGGAGTTTCGCCGTTGGTCGAACGACTGTGGATGGAATGACCCAGCCCTGCGCAGTCAGTTTCGCCTCGGCTTATCTGAGTCTATAAAAGACAGTCTCCTTCAGTATCCCGCTCCTGAGACTCTTGATAAACTCATGGAGCTTTCTATTAAGATTGATCGTCGTCTCAGAGAGCGGAGGGCTGAAAAAGGAGCATCTGTCGGGTCTACTCCTGGTGTTTTTTCCATTCCTGTGGACCTAGAGGAGCCCATGCAGATAGGTCTCTCCAAGCTGTCTCCTGAAGAAAGAACCAGAAGGCAAAATTCTGGTCTTTGTTTGTACTGTGGGAGTAAGGGACATTTTGCCCGTAATTGTCCGAACAAGTCGGGAAACGCCTCGACCAAGTGAATTGTGAGGGGGTTCACTTTGGTCTGCAGCTTATCTCCTCAAATAATTCACTGTTAGTCCCAGCTAAAGTTTCCTTTGGCAGCCTCTGTTCCTCGGTGTCGGCTTTTGTTGACAGTGGAGCTGCAGGGAACTTTATGGACTTAACGTGGGCCAAGGCCTTAGGTATTCCTCAGTTAGCCTTGGGTAGGTGTATCACCATGCATGGTTTAGATGGGAGTCCCTTGTCCAATGGGGTTATTTCTCTCTGTACACCTCCTGTACTATTTTCGGTAGGAGCTCTTCATTCCGAAAAAATTGAATTTTTCCTTACCCATTGCCCAGCAGTTCCAGTGGTTCTGGGTCACCCTTGGCTGGCCTTTCATAATCCCATCATTGATTGGCAGTCGGGGGAGATCTCACAGTGGGGTACCATCTGTAATAAGGAATGTATTACGCTTCCCATCAGAATAGCTGCTGTCATTCCCGCACCCATTCCTGTGGAATACCAGGATTTTGTTGATGTATTTTCCAAGGGCAATGCGGACATTCTGCCTCCCCATCGGCCTTATGATTGTGCTATTGAGCTAATTCCTGGTGCCACTTTGCCTAAGGGAAGGTTATATGCATTGTCCGGACCAGAAACTGTGGCCATGAATGAATATGTTAAAGAAAGCCTAGGGAAAGGATTTATCAGGCCGTCTAAATCCCCTTTAAGTGCAGGCTTCTTCTTTGTGGAGAAGAAGGATGGATCACTCAGACCTTGCATTGACTTTAGAGCCTTGAATAAAATCTCAGTAAAAAATACTTACCCTTTGCCGCTGATTTCTGTCCTCTTTGATCAGCTACGTTCGGCTGTGATTTTTTCTAAGATTGACCTGAGAGGAGCATATAACCTCATCCGAATCAAGTCAGGGGATGAGTGGAAAACGGCATTCAGTACTCAGTCGGGTCACTATGAGTATCTGGTTATGCCATTCGGCCTGTCTAACGCTCCGGCAGTTTTCCAGGATCTCATTAACGATGTGCTCCGTGATTTTCTTGGAAGATTCGTAGTAGTCTATTTAGACGATATCTTGATATATTCTGACTCTATTGAACAACACGTTACCCAGGTGCGTCAGGTTCTAAAAAAATTACGTGAAAATCACCTATATGCCAAGCTGGAGAAGTGTGAATTTCATGTCACGGAGGTATCCTTTTTAGGGTACATTATTTCCCCTCGGGGATTCTGTATGGAACCGAAGAAGCTCCAAGCCATCCTTAGTTGGGCGCAACCCACCAACTTAAAAGCAATTCAGCGCTTTTTAGGGTTTGCGAATTATTATAGAAGATTTATTCACTCTTTCTCCGACCTAGTTGCTCCCATTGTGGCACTGACTAAGAAGGGAGCGGATCCAACCAACTGGTCACGTGAAGCTGAGTTATCTTTTCAGGCCTTGAAACAAGCCTTTGTCTCAGCCCCGGTCCTCAGACATCCCAACCCAGAATTGCCTTTCATTGTTGAGGTTGATGCCTCGGAGGTTGGAGTAGGGGCTATCCTATCTCAGAAGGATCCGGATTCTCTAGAATTACATCCTTGTGCCTTTATGTCCAGGAAATTCTCATCTGCTGAATCCAACTACGATGTTGGTAACCGGGAATTACTGGCTATTAAATGGGCTTTCGAGGAGTGGAGGCATTGGCTTGAGGGAGCAACACATACCATTTCAGTTTTGACTGATCACAAAAATCTTCAGTACATTGAATCAGCTAAACGGCTGAATGCCCGGCAAGCTCGTTGGGCTTTATTTTTTACTCGTTTCAAGTTTATTATCACCTTCAGGCCAGGTTCCAAGAATGCCAAGGCGGATGCCCTGTCACGCAGTTTTCTTCCAGTTCATGATAACAGTCCTGTTACTCCCATACTTCCGTCTTCAGTCATTCGGGCAGGCCTCACACAAGATTTATTTACCCAGTTAAAGCAGCTTCAACATCAAGCTCCTGGAAATACTCCTGCTGGTCGTCTTTATGTCCCTGAGTTTTTGAGAGCAACTGTTTTGACGGAGTTTCATGATAGCAAAGTTGCCGGGCATCCGGGGATCGCTAAGACTTTGGAATTAGTCTCCCGCTCAGTATGGTGGCCTGGTCTTTCCAAAGACATTAAGGAGTTTGTTTTTTCGTGTCAGGTCTGTGCACAGCATAAAGTTCCCCGTTCCTTGCCTATCGGTCAACTTATGCCCTTGAATGTTCCTCTCAGGCCATGGTCTCATATTTCCATGGATTTTGTGGTGGACCTCCCTCTGTCAGCCGGATGCCGAGTCATATGGGTGGTAGTTGACCGTTTTAGCAAGATGGCCCATTTCATTGCTCTTCCCCGATTGCCATCTGCCCAGGGATTGGCAGTTTTGTTCCTCCGCCATGTTTTCAGACTCCATGGGTTACCCACTGATATTGTTTCTGATCGGGGTCCACAATTCATTGCACAATTTTGGAAGTCTTTTTGTGCCTCTTTAAAGATGAAATTGTCTTTAACGTCTGGCTACCATCCCCAATCCAACGGGCAGACTGAGCGAGTTAATCAATCATTAAAACAATATTTGCGTTTGTACTCGGCCAAACTCCAAAATGACTGGTCCGAGTGTCTTCCATTGGCGGAGTTTGCTTACAACAATGCCTGTCATTCCTCCACCAATGTGTCTCCATTTTTTACAGTTTTTGGTTTTCACCCCAGAGCTAATTCCTTTTTTCAACATTCCTCTGTCTCCTCACTGACCTTGACCGCTCATCTCAGACTCATTTGGAGAAAAGTGCACCTTGCTCTCAGAAAAGCGGCATTTCGGGAGAAAAAAATTTCTGACAGGCTCCGGCGGCCGTGCACTTTTAAAGTTGGAGATAGGGTGTGGTTGTCGACTCGCAACATTAGACTTCGACAAACCTCAGCCAGATTGGGCCCTAAATTTATTGGACCATTTCATATTATAAAAAAAATCAATCCAGTTGCTTTCCGGTTACGTTTACCAAGAACTCTCCGGATCGGAAATACTTTCCATTGCTCCCTGTTGAAACCATACGTTTCTTCCAGTAGATTTCCTCGGAAGATCTCTCAGGGGAAATCACCAATAGATGTACAGGGTCAGCAGGAGTTCTTGGTGGAGAAGGTTCTCGATTCCAAGTTGTCCCGGGGTCGGCTTTATTTTTTGGTACATTGGAGAGGTTATGGTCCAGAAGAAAGGTCTTGGGTCCTGGATGAGGATCTCCATGCCCCGAGGCTCAAAAAGGCATTTTTTCGAGAATTTCCTCAGAAACCTGGCCTTAGGGGTTCCTTGACCCCTCCTCAAGGGGGGGGTACTGTTAGGCGCCGAGGGTCCGCCCGTCAGTGCGGCCCGGCGCCTAGCAACTAGGGACGCCGCATGCGGACAGCCGCCGGCTCCCTAGCAACGCTAGACGCCGGGCGCACGGAGCCGCTCAGACCCTAGCAACGGGGACGCCACTGTCGGACCGCGTTCCCCGTTGCTGGGTCTAGATTAATCACCTCATTGGTATCCTGGCCGTGCAGCATGCAGCTGCACGGCATGATTGTTAATTACCCTGTCTGGCTCCTGATTGGAGAGCTCCCAGTTAAAAGCACTCTCTGGACTTCTCACAGACGCCGGTAATAGCTTCCTGTTTGCTGTGTCTGTTGCAGAGAGTTTTCCAGTCCTGTCTATCCGGTCGTTCCTGTCCTCAGTGGTCCAATACTCGGAAGTGGTCATCTTTTCCTGGAGTCCTGACCGAGCACCTTTAACATCCTGTGGTGTTCGTGAGTCGCGGCGTAGCCGTGTGTTGCGGCTTGACCACTTACTATTTATTATTTGGTTATATTGTGTTTCGGAGCTTTTGCGGAGGATTCCGCTCCCACAAATCCACTCTGGTATCCAGCGGTGCTGGATAGGAGTAACGGATTCGTGGATTTTTGGTTGTCCTTTTCCCTGGCGGTTTGTCCGCACATACTTCTGGTTTAAGTTAGTTAGCTTGTAGCCCCTGGCCTGGTTGCTTAGTCAGAGGGCCCCTTGTTATCACCCTGTCTCGGATTTCCCTTTGTCTCCCATGAAGACCTGAGGGGGCATCGGAGTTGGGCAGACATAATCCGCCCTTCAAACGCGGCTGCCATGGGCTCAAGCAACCATAGTCTCGCAGGGGATTTCTGATAACACGGGCGAGACAACGGAGTTAGGGCGCCAGGGGTTACTAGGCTTTCCTGCTCCCGTAACCAGCATTCCATTCCAGTACTCTGACCTCCGTCATAAGATCACCTCTGGTCAGACGTACTGGTATCATAACAATACCCTTCCAATTGGACATGCTGAACAAGTGGTCCGGTTCACATCTTCAGATGCACCGGATGATTCGGCTGTCACCCTAGGCCAGGATCTCTCTCCTGTGGTGGCTACAATCTTCCAACCTGCTGGAAGGTCGACGCTTTGGGGAGCTGTCACCCAAGAGGCCCTACTCCTAATCAACATTCTGGAACTTTGGGTGCTCTACAATGCTCTGATTCAGGCATCCCCTCTACTCCAGGATCGGGCGATCCAGGTGCAATCGGACAACGCCACGGCCGTGGCGTACATTAATCGACAAGGAGGGACAAAAAGCAGGACCTGCATGCGAGAAGTGTCAAGAATATTCCTCTGGGCAGAAAAAAATGCAAGAGCACTGTCCGCGATCTTCATTCCGGGGGTGGACAACTGGGAAGTGGACTTCCTAAGTCGCCACAACCTCCATCCGGGGGAGTGGGGATTACACCCTCAGGTGTTTCAGCAAATCATCGACAGGTGGGGATGTCCACAGATCGACTTGATGGCCTCTCGTCTCAACAAGAAGCTTCGCTGCTATTGCTCACGAACCGGGGCCCTTCAGGTGAGTGCAGTGGATTCACTGACATCGCCTTGACCTTACCAGCTGGTCTACCTGTTTCCCAGGATTCCGCTGATCCCAAGGGTGCTCAAGCGGATCAGACATCAAAGAGAGGAAACAATCTTGATTGCCCTGGATTGGCCCCGAAGACTAAGACTGTGGTACGCGGCTCTTCTGGACATGTCCGTAGAGGACCCTTGGCCTCTACCGCTTAGAAGGGATCTTCAACAAGGACCAATTGTCTACCCGGACTTACGGCGGCTTCGTTTGATGGCATGGAAGTTAAGCGGGCTATCCTAGCTCACAAAGGGCTTTCCAAAAAGGTAATTGCCGCTATGGTACAAGCCAGAAAACCTGTGACGTCAAAACACTATCATCATATCTGGCGGAGATAAGTCCTTTGGTGCGAGGAATGCACATATTCCTCTGCAGAATTCAACTTGGGAAGGTTCCTACGATTCCTGCAGGCTGGAGTGGATAAAGGCTTACGTCTGGGATCCATTGAGGTCCAGATTTCAGCTCTTTCCATCTTCTTCCAGAAGAAGTTGGCTCTCTTGCCAGAAGTTCAGACCTTCTTGCAAGGGGTGCTTCACATACAACCTCCATTCGTGCTGCCTACGGCACCTTGGGATCTGGATGTAGTGTTACATTTTTTACAGTCCTCCTGGTTTGAACCTCTGACGACAGTAGAAGATAAGTACCTCACGTGGAAAACGGTGATGTTACTGGTCCTGGTTTCTGCTAGGCGTGTCTCAGAATTGGGGGCCTTGTCGTGCAAAAGTCCGTACTTGGTCTTTTACGAGAACAGAGCGGAGCTCAGGACTAGACAGCAGTTCCTGCTGAAGGTGGTCTCCGCGTTTCACTTGAATCAACCTATCGTGATTCCATCCAGTTCTGACACTTCTGCTCCTCCGGAGGCATTGGACGCTGTGCAAGCCTTGAAAATTATATCACAAGGACGGCTCAGATCAGAAAGACGGATTCCTTGTTCGTACTCTATGATGCGCAGAAAAAGGGTTGCCCTGTTTCTAAGCAATCCATTGCTCGTTGGATTAGGCTTACTATCCAACAGGCCTAAGTGTCGGCAGCCTTACCGGTTCCACAGTCTCTGAAGGCCCACTCTACAAAATCGGTGGGCTCTTCCTGGGCGGCTGCACGAGGAGTCTCAGCCCTGCAACTATTCTGAGCTGCTACCTGGTCGGGGAAGAACACCTTTGTGAAGTTCTACAAGTTTGATACCCTGACCAAAGATGATACCCAGTTTGGGCAGGCGGTGCTGCAGATATCTCTGCATGTTCCCGCCCGTTTTGGAAGCTTTGAGACATCCCCATCGTACTAATCTGTCCCCAATATCCCTTATGGATGCTAGAGAAAATAGGATTTTAAATACCTACCTGTAAATCCTTTTTCTCGTAGTCCATAAGGGATATTGGGCGCCCGCCTCTGTGCGGTGACTTTCTGCAGGTTCTCTGTATGTGTTCCTGTTCAGCTGTTGCTGTTAATGTTGCCAGATGTTGCTGGCTAAGTTATATATTGTTGTGCTGGTGTGAAATTCTCACCACACTTTTTTGTTATTTTCCTTCTCTCAAGTATGTCATTCTCCTTCAGGAGAACTGAGCTGTGGGAGGAGGCATAGAGGGGAGGAGCCAGCACACAAAGTTGAAGAAATTTAAAGTGCACTGGCTCCTTTGGACCCGTCTATACCCCATCGTACTAATCTGTCCCCAATATCCCTTATGGACTACGAGAAAAGGATTCACCGATAGGTATTTAAAATCCTATTTTTGAGTAAACCTTTCACACTCATTTCAGGCATGTAGCCGTATTATGCTCTAGAGATTCATTTCTGCCTGATAATTTATGCACAGGGTAAGGCTGTGTCAAAGTCGAAAAATATCATGATGCATATGCCTTGTACTAACCCCTCATGCACACGTGCGCTGCTCGTGCACCCACTCCCCCGTACGTGCACATACCCGCAAGTTGCATAAGGGACGCAACAGCGTCTCGTGCGCATGAGATGTGTATTTACGGTGGAGTTTGTAAGCGTGTAGCGTGCGACTCGATCGTAGCATATTTAACCCATATAGTGTGTTTTATAGCTAATATTCCCCTAGACAATGTCAGCGAGTATGTTTAGTTTAAACTGTTCCTGGACAGAGAGATTCCTCTTTGCATGATAGGAAGGGTCAGATAAAGGTTGAAAGGTGGTGTCTAGTATCCAGCTGTAGGATATTTTAAGGGTAACATTTCGGTGTTGGTTAGGAAAGGATCGCTCGCTCCTGCGTATAGTTATGTGCAAAAGTAGTTTATGAACATATATTGTATTTGCTGTAAATTACACATGCGGCGGGAATCCTGAGGATACCTCCCACCCGAGCAGTTGGAGAAAGACACAGCCCACCTGTTCAAATCCACCTATGACCTTTGCTATAATGTGGAGACACATTCCTGTGTCCAATGAACAATGAGATTATAGGGACCATTGTATTGTGAATGTATGTTGTGTATATAAAGACCACCATTGCCTGGCCAGACACTCACTCTCTCTGAAGGCTTTCTCTCTGAATGCTGAGGGCTGGATCCAGGACGCGCTTGCGAATCATCCCCACGTATGTATATTTCTCTGTAGCCATTTTATTATCCATTCTGTTCGCCATTCGTTTCAATTTGTTCACTCTTGTTTGTTATTGTTCATATTATTCTCTGTTATTGTGTTAGATTTTGATGTTAGTTTGTAGTGTATAACTTGTATTGTGTTTTTCCCCTTTTCTCTAAACAATCCACGGCAGTGTTAGAACTGCTGCGGTTTTAAATCCAAACCAGGTCTTGTGTTTTCACTGTTTACTGCAAAGGGCTTTTCTTAGCTTCTCAATCGCTCAAACAGCATACACATTGTTAAGGTTTTTAAGCGTTACATCATTGTAGTATTTGACTACTAAGGTTTAGAGTATAAGCATATTCTTACTGTGTGTTATTAATAAGGTTTACTGTGTATCATTCTGTGAGCGTCTGCGCCGCTCGTGTCTCACTCTCACGGCGCAGCGTCCGCTACGCAAATAGCGTAGCAGTACGGTACTCGGTACGCCTATAGCGTGCTTGATACGAAGCGTGATCCGTGAGCGTGCGTGTCGCTCGTGCGTCGCGCCCATGACCTAGCATCTGCTACGCTAAGTGCGTACCCCTACGGTACTCAGTGCGCCAATAGCGTACTTAGTCCGTAATAGTATATAGCTTATGTTTAAAGGTAATATTTGACATTATCAATTGGGGAGCTCGTCCGGTTCTCATATCCGCAGCCTAGCAGGACAAGGCAGACTTTTTATCTATCAGCAAAGGCCGGGAAGGTAGTATCCCCTGTTAGCCGTTTTGTGGTCGGGGATACATTGGTGCTGATTAGATAAGCGTCTGCTCTGCAAGGTTTGTAGGGATGCTGGTGGGATCCGGAAGGTAAGAACGTAAAGCTATTTTTAAAGTCTGTGAATTTCTGAATACAAGCATACACCTGTACTCTGCATATCTGATTATATTGTTGCAAAACAAGGTTCAAATGAGTCATATTGTGTTTGATTCAGATTGGATTGCTTATCTGTTTAAGTAGGTTTAAAAGTATATTTAAAAGTTGCTTCAAAAGCCTTGATATAGTGTTGTTTTTTGTTTTTGTTTTTAACTCAGGCCTAAAATAACTTCAGGGGCTTGCATGGTGATTTTTTTTGTGACAAAGGAAGCCGCATGGTCTGTCCTCCATTTTGTGTAACCCTCATGGATGTGGAAGGGGGAGGAGCAGCAGCCATTTTGGGAAGGTCATTTTTTCCCCCCTAAATGGCTGATTTTCAGTCTGCTCAGGAATAATCAGCCATCCTTGGTCAAAAAGAAATCACCATTTATGAGTTACCAATGCATTTATTTAACCCATGCCATAGTCAATTACAAATAGATTCAGATGGGGCGTAATAAAAGTTAATAGTAAGATGAATATTTGATGTAAGAACCACATACAGATAAACAAAGTTTTTTTTCTCTTTACCTCTAGGATTCAGTTAAACTCTGCTTGTTGTAAAATAGCCATTGAAATGCAAATTAACCTGTGTGGCTGCTTTTTCCTGGCAGTGAAAAACCACCTTCACAGACAGTCAAAAGCACATTCATATGCAAATTAGAAGCACTTAATGAGTTAATGAGTCTCAGGAGACCAGTGAATGGTACATAGATATAATATTATAATTATGTGTGGGTGTTTATATCAATGTATGTTCTGCAAGATAGCTATCCAATATGAATCATACTATTAGAAGCATTGATTACTATATTCATTTAGACCTGTATTTTGTGTATTCTGCATATCTACTCGCTTGTTGCCATTAGCATTGATTATTAGATACATTTTGACCCGTGCTGAGAAATTTGTTGCTATTTAGTTAAAAAATATAAAGTAATATTTAAGGGAGTACATGTAAAACACACACGCAGCCTGGCCCAGATATAAAAGTTTATACAGGAGATACTGTGTGGAGTGGGTAAGCGATTATAGTTGAATATCGTTTACATTTATAGAAGCGTGTTATTTGTATTGCGGCGGACGTATCCGGCCTTTGCATACATGTCTCGGACCACGTGCGAGATTGCGTACGCAACGCAAAGGCCTACACACGTGGCGTATATTACGCAACGTGCGTACGGATACGCCCACTAAATACAAATCACACAATAGCAGTGTTTTAGTTTAGGCGATACGGTAGCCACGCGATAATAGCACAAATTGATCAGTATCCAATATTTAGTTTAAAAACACCTTTTTTCTGTATTGCCTCTGGGGAGAGCTATCCGTTTACAGGAAATTATTTTTTTCTGATCAGAAAACTATAGAATGATAGTGTGGGCTGAAAAAGGTATGAGTGTATTGAATCCCGCTTGGTGGTCTTGGTGATCTTGGTGAAGCTTGGTGATTTTGGTGAAGCTTGGTGAAGCACGGTCTAGGTGAAAACGTGCGAGCACGGTCCAGGTGTACACGTGCGACGGAGTGTGATAAAAGTTTTCGTGGTATTACGCTCCGGCTGTTGTGGAGCACAGACGGAAGAGACTCAAATGATCCTACCATTTATAGATAACAAGTGTCTATAAGTGGTACGATTGGACCGCACGGTTGTATGTGTAAACAATTGACGCAACATGATATGAGGTTGCATATTCGTGCGTAAATCTTATCCTCATACGCGTTGTAGTGACCACATGCAATCGTGATTTGTGTAAAATAAAGGTAGGGCCTGCAACAGCTACACGAGTCTGCTAGAAGGCGGACCGGGGATACCCGGAGCAGAAGAAGTTCAGTGGAAGAGCTTGAAGGATTTCCACCGTAGACTTCTGTGTTTGGTGCATTTTAGGAAGTTTTTCTGTGTTAAAAAGGTCCACAATGGAAGCCAAGTGCACAACACAGGGACGTTTAGCAGTCAGGGTTCAGACTGCAGAGATTTGCAGACCCCGGGGGTCTGCTCGGTTAGTAATGTGGGGGAAGTATGGTCCCCACACTGAGACCTTTTGTGATGAATGGACACGAATGACTGTGGGGGATAAAGCACCATTTCCTGGGATAGGTAGTTTTGACTCAGAGGTATTGCATAATCTAAGGCTTAGGATCTGTCTGTTAAAGTCCCAAAAACAAAGGGTCAGACACACAAACTGTTTACATTTATGGCAACGAGAGAGTCATATACAGAGGGAATTAACTTACACAGCTGGTTCCAACACTAGCAGGAAACTGATTGCGACTGGAGAAACAATGGCTACAGAGAATGGCATACTGGAATATGATGATAATAGTGCACTTAATAAATGTATTAATGACAATAAGAGTAAACGTAATAAATGTGTTAATGACGATAGGAGTAAAACTGATAAATGTACAAATTCTAACCCGTGCAAGTTGCACCCCATGTTAAACTTCCCTCAGGATTACAAGCAAGAAAGTGAGCCCAGCACGATGTCGGCACTTTCTCCAGCAGCCACCATACAAGACACCCAGGTGGGCACGGCCCAATCGGTAAAGGCAGTAGTAAAGCCCCCTAACGGAGGGTCAGGTGAGGTCGTGTCCACAGGTAAGTACGGTATTGTACATTATGCACAGACAATTGCACCTCACATTGTAGAGTCAACACAAGATGGTGTAGTTGAACTTAATCCTGTCAGGGTGATTGCAGTCCCAAATGGAAAGACTGACGCTCTGGGAGTCACTCCTGTCAGGAACATTGCAATGCATTGCCCCTGGTCCCGGACAGAATTAAGGACAATTATGTCTGAATTTCCCAATCCCAGGAGAGATTTAGCCGCATGTCAAAGGTTTATTAACGAACTAGGAAACGCCGCCGAACCCCATAATAAAGATTGGCGGACATTGCTGAGGGTATGTCTACCCTCCAATATTGACCCTGCGAAATTCATCACTGATTGTAAGTTAGACGCAGAAGTACCTCTCACTGAGGAATACAATCAGGAGAATGTTAAACAGATCAACCTGCAATTAGGAGTATATTTCCCAACTGTTGTCAAGTGGAACTAAATTTTCTCCATTAGACAAAAAGAAGGTGAAACTGCTTCTGATTATTTCCATCGAGCATTAGAGGAAATGGCTAGATACACTGGGATCGCGGACATTGAGGAAAGTGTACATCATAGAGAGGTAGCGGTGTCCGTATTAATGGAAGGTTTAAAAGAAGTGTTGAGAACAAGGGTACAGACCACTCAACCTAACTGGAGAGGTATCTCGGTGGCTGCATTAAGGGAGTCCGCTATCGAGCATGACCGTAATATCCAAAGAACCAGGGAAGCACAGGGAGAGCGGTTGATGGTGATGAGCATCCAAGCACTAGAAGAGGCATCAAATCGACCAAAACCCCCAGCCCCTGGCACATGGAGGAAGCCAAGGGTTTGTTATCTGTGTAAAAGGGAAGGGCATTATGCCAGCAACTGTAACAGCACACATAAAGTCAGACCTCCTAGACAAGAAAACGAGCAAAGTTATGACACACTGTATGACACACGTAATTGGAATCAGGGATCATATAGGAAAAATTTTGGGCCGCACCTGTAAATTGCAGCCAGTGAAGTTGATTGTTAGCCTTGATAGTAAGCCTGAGGTTACAGTCGATGTAATTGGTAGGTCATTCCTTGTAGACACAGGGGCGGCCAGGTAAACTCTGTGATTTATCTTTAAATGTTTCCTTTTCATCTCTGACGTTCACCAGCAGAACTACAGCTCAAACGTCACATGTCTACTAGGTCTTTTTCAGAGGTCTACCCAACCCCAATATATCTTACCAGCATCATTGTGCCTGGCCACGCACAGAGGGTGGAGAGTGGAAATACTGGTGGGGGAGACTGTGCAGAGATACCAATGGACATGTTGGTGTGACAGCCTGATGGTGAACGGAAATCTGACAATTTTTCTCTTTTTCTATTGTTCTCTCTCTTTTTGTTTTGTCATGTTTTACGGATGGTATGTCACACAACAGTTAAACAAATGGCAATGCAAGATTTATGCTCCTTACAGAAAGGTCGTTGATTCGGAAAGAATATCGTATTACTGAAGTGTTCGTTTTGGGAAGACTGAGAGGCAGCACTGTTGAGACGGCATCTGAGCAAGAAGAAGAACAACAAGACTAGAGGACAATTATCGTAACAATTTTCTTTCCCTTCAATTATTTTCTTTACCCCCATTACCACTCTTTCTTTCTCCTCCTGCAAGATGGACTTGCCCCAAGAGACTGCATTCCGTGTTTTCCTGTTGACCCTGTTGTTGACTAGAGCAGTCTGTTTCGGTGAGAGTACCAGAGAGGTCGAGAAAGGATCTGGAATGGGTTCTGATGACAAGGATGGATTCGTAGAATTCCAAGAGCAACACAATCACCGAGTAAAGGCGAGTATCAGAAAACGATCTGGTAGCCATGACACTAGGAGACATTGTGAAGGATTGTTAGCTGAAGAGAATTGTATCTGTAGGAATTGTGAAAACATAGTTGAGGACGGGTGCATCCAGAGATGTCAGTCCAGCCTTAATATCAACATGGACCGTCATCCATTGAGTGACTATCACTCATTAGTGGGTAAGGTTTTAAACCAAACGGAATGCTGGGTGTGCTCACAAGTACCTCAAGGTCATAGAAGGTCAGGACTAGTGCCATACTCTTTAACGATAGATGAGGTACTTGAATTAAGGGGTGGGAGACCGGTGGACAAGAAATTTCATATTTCTAGGCCTCCTAGTTTGAAGCTCCACCAATATCATGTGGATAGGTCCTTAATATGTTTTAACATTTCCAATCCCCGAAAGCCGGGAAATTGAGAAGTGACATGGAACAACCGAACCATGGCATTTTCACACAGAACCGATAGAATGCCCATAGACTCAGAGCTTATACGCCAAATAGGCAACGGTGGGAGATATTTTCAATATAGGTACACTCTAGGAAGTAGAACCATGCGGGTTGGAGAAGTATCACCAGGATACTGTGCGCATATCATACAGCCTGATATGTGTACTAGACAAATGAGAGAGTTAGGGATAGGATTTTTCACCTGAAGGCTTGTAATATGGTGACAGGGCCGAAACTAGGGGGGGGCTAGGGGGGCAGGCGACCTGGGCGCCGGATTGGAGGGGGCGCCGAGACCCCCTAACACCCTCTCCCTATGCACCAGTGCCGTTTCTTACTTTGAAACCCCCTTCTCCCTCCTCCCGAGTGCCCAGCTCGGGGGGGGGGGGTGTTTCGCGGAATGACGCGATTGCGTCGTGACGTCACGACGCAAATGCGTTATTCCACGAAACCCCGCCCCCCGAGCTGGGCACTCGGGAGGAGGGAGAAGGGGGAGCCGTGCAGACGAGGAGGGAGAGGCGGCTGAAGAGCGGCGAGAACCGCTTCAAATGTAAGTCAGCCCCTCTCCCTCCCTCTCTCTCTCTCTCTCTCTCTCCCTCCCTCTCCCCACCACCTGCCGGAATGTGTAAAATGGGGACCTGTCTGCCGCAATGTGTAAGATGGGGACACTTTTTCCTGCCGCAATGTGTAAAATGGGGACACTTTTTCCTGCCGCAATGTGTAAAATGGGGACACTTTTTCCTGCCGCAATGTGTAAAATGGGGACACTTTTTCCTGCCGCAATGTGTAAAATGGGGACACTTGCCTGTCGTACTGTGTAAAATGGGGACACGTGCCTGCCGCAATGTGTAAAATGGGGACACTTTTTCCTGCCGCAATGTGTAAAATGGGGACACCTGTCTGCCGCAATGTGTAAAATGGGGTCACCTGTCTGCCGCAATGTGTAAAATGGGGACACTTGCCTGTCGTACTGTGTAAAATGGGGACACGTGTCTGCCGCAATGTGTAAAATGGGGACACTTGCCAGCGTACTGTGTAAAATGGGGACACGTGCCTGCCGCAATGTGTAAAATGGGGACACTTTTTCCTGCCGCAATGTGTAAAATGGGGACACCTGTCTGCCGCAATGTGTAAAATGGGGTCACCTGTCTGCCGCAATGTGTAAAATGGGGACACTTGCCTGTCGTACTGTGTAAAATGGGGACACTTTTTCCTGGATATTAAATTTATGTTAGAAAAGGCAATTTTTCAGGTAAAAAAGTTCTGAAAGATATATATATATATATATATATATATATATATAATATTGTTATTCATTTATTTATTTATTTATTTTAAAATGTTTAGTTTTTTTATTTTTTTATTTATTTATTGTAAAAAAAAAAAATCTTTTTTTTTTGGGGGGGGGGGGGGGTCAAATGACTACCTTGCCCCGGGTGACAAAAATCCTAGTTTCGGCCCTGATGGTGATGTCATATTCTGTCCCATATGTCCTCCCCGATGATGCATATTTCATATGTGGGAGGAAGGCGTATAAGAGTGTTGCCAGAAGTAATGACCATTACCCATTATAAAATGAAAGACGTTCACCGCAATGCTCAAGCTCCTTACACTCACACCCACTACGAACACATTGTTAAGAGACACCTTATAGATAGGACGGAGCATGCAGCCTCTGATTTGATCCACGAATCCACCGGGATTCAACTCCTACTCACGTTAGATATCACCCGTACCGCCAGAGGAGTTATAAATTTTAGGTATATAACTGCGCTAGCGAACCTGATAGACAATATCACCGAGATGTATGATGACACCTTCAGGTATACTGGGAGAGAATTGCAAGCTTACAAAACGGAACTGATCCAGCACAGGATGGTTCTAAATTACATCACAGCGGTGACAGGCGGGTATTGTGTCACCCTAGCAACTCAGTATGGTGTAAAGTGCTGTACGTATATCACAAACAGCACTGATGACCCAACCGAGGTCATAGATCAAAAGATGGACGATATCTTGCAATTGAAGTGGGAGTTCCGAAGGAGGCACAACCTTACCCTTACTTCTGTGAGTAATGAACTGACCGGCTGGGTATCATGGTTGAACCCACGCAATTGGTTCTCAGGTTTAGGAGAATGGGCCCAAAATGTTATCGTTAATGTAGGGAAATTCCTCTTGTGTATCCTAGGAGTTGTCATAATGATTGGTTTGATATTTAGATGTGTTCGGATTTTAATGAATTGCAAGCGTAGTACCAAATTGATGAGTTTGAGGAGCGAGGGCATTGTAACAATAACTGGTTTAATTTATGACCCATCAATCGAGACAATGTTGTGATAAGACGTGATTCCACGGTCAGTTTCTTTCACCCGTTTCTCCTTTGTTTTTTCTCCAAGGTAAAAAGACATCCACTCGGAAGAAGATTTTGATGACCCTTTATACAGACCATTGATGAACTTTTTCACAGACATTTGATGAACTTTTAGAGACTTTAACTTTCTATGGACACTTGAAAAACTTTGCTTACCACTTACAGCAAAGATACAGCAATCCGGACAAGACTTCAACAGACGCCCAAGGACAATCACATACATTATCACATGAATGCATTTATAACGCATGTTTCTTATCTTCATCTCTACGATCTTCAGGTAGTGACACACATAGTCGACAGGTAATATAGGCACATATATTAGCACTCACATATTTTCCCCCTTCATGTATCATCAACTAATGTGCACCCCATTTGTTGGAACTAAAAGCCGAAAAGAGCTCGGTAGAGTTTGTTAGCCCACTTACAGACCCTTAATACGGGATAAGAAGGATTCAATGTATACTTCACAATACCTCGAAGCTTATTTTAGAACATGTACGGCACGATGATACATGACCCCTCAGACATGAATTTCATACATACATGCTTTTACTATCCCACTAGGTTATACATTTCCCACCTTCTCCTCTCCTCCCTACACCCAATCATATATAGGTATTTCACGGTATTACATATTTTTCTGCTTAGTTGTTTAGATAAGTGGCAGTTATTGTTGACTGCCAAAGGGTGGACTGTCAAAGTCGAAAAATATCATGATGCATATGCCTTGTACTAACCCCTCATGCACTCGCGCGCTGCTCGTGCACCCACTCCCCCGTACGTGCACATACCCGCAAGTTGCGTAAGGGACGCAACAGCGTCTCGTGCGCATGAGATGTGTATTTACGGCGGAGTTTGTAAGTGTGTAGCGTGCGACTCGATCGTAGCATATTTAACCCATATAGTGTGTTTTATAGCTAATATTCCCCTAGACAATGTCAGCGAGTATGTTTAGTTTAAACGGTTCCTGGACAGAGAGATTCCTCTTTGCATGATAGGAAGGGTCAGATAAAGGTTGAAAGGTGGTGTCTAGTATCCAGCTGTAGGATATTTTAAGGGTAACATTTCGGTGTTGGTTAGGAAAGGATCGCTCGCTCCTGCGTATAGTTATGTGCAAAAGTAGTTTATGAACATATATTGTATTTGCTGTAAATTACACATGCGGCAGGAATCCTGAGGATACCTCCCACCAGAGCAGTTGGAGAAAGACACAGCCCACCTGTTCAAATCCACCTATGACCTTTGCTATAATGTGGAGACACATTCCTGTGTCCAATGAACAATGAGATTATAGGGACCATTGTATTGTGAATGTATGTTGTGTATATAAAGACCACCATTGCCTGGCCAGACACTCACTCTCTCTGAAGGCTTTCTCTCTGAATGCTGAGGGCTGGATCCAGGACGCGCTTGCGAATCATCCCCACGTATGTATATTTCTCTGTAGCCATTTATTATCCATTCTGTTCGCCATTCGTTTCAATTTGTTCACTCTTGTTTGTTATTGTTCATATTATTCTCTGTTATTGTGTTAGATTTTGATGTTAGTTTGTAGTGTATAACTTGTATTGTGTTTTTCCCCTTTTCTCTAAACAATCCACGGCAGTGTTAGAACTGCTGCGGTTTTAAATCCAAACCAGGTCTTGTGTTTTCATTGTTTACTGCAAAGGGCTTTTCTTAGCGTCTCAATCGCTCAAACAGCATACACATTGTTAAGGTTTTTAAGCGTTACATCATTGTAGTATTTGACTACTAAGGTTTAGAGTATAAGCATATTCTTACTGTGTGTTATTAATAAGGTGTACTGTGTATCATTCTGTGAGTGTCTGCGCCGCTCGTGTCTCACTCTCACGGCGCAGCGTCCGCTACGCAAATAGCGTAGCAGTACGGTACTCGGTACGCCTATAGCGTGCTTGATACGAAGCGTGATCCGTGAGCGTGCGTGTCGCTCGTGCGTCGCGTCCACGGCCTAGCGTCTGCTACGCTAAGTGCGTACCCCTACGGTACTCAGTGCGCCAATAGCGTACTTAGTCCGTAATAGTATATAGCTTATGTTTAAAGGTAATATTTGACATTATCAGCTGGTTTGTTGCTGTGGCAACAAATCATTTTAAATTCATTTCTATGTTAGGGTTGGCAGTGTTCTTTTATTCTCTATATTTATTTAGAATTCATTATAATAGTGATGCGTATTGGGGATGTAGTTATGTGACCGGCGGTCAGGAGACCGACAGGGACTATTCCCACTCATAGGTGTCCACGACACCCATAGAGTGGGAATAGAACCCGTGACGACAGCAGGTCGCCATGGAGCCCGCAAGGGGCTTGTTGCGTTTGCCCCCCGCCGGCATTGTGGCAGTCACGCAATACTCACCCGCATGTTGTACCTCAAAAAGATCTCTATTGTGCCTATACCTCGGATATGAATTACTATTTTTTTTTCCTTATGGAGACCCACCTGATGGGGGCAAAAATCCTAGCTCTCAAAAAACAGAAAAAAATAACAGGGGGCCTTTGGTGCGCACCAGAGATAGAACAGCGTCCCGGTCTCGATAATGAAGAAATTTTGCAATCAGTGTGCGCGGTGGTGCACCCGGCGGCAGCGGTCTGAAAGGGATTCTGTGAGCTTGTTCAACCGTGAAGAATGGCGTAAAGGAGTCAGCACCAAAATAATTTTTCAGCCAAGTCTCAATGAACCCCTCCGGGTTTGTACCCTCCTCTTTTTACGGAAGCCCCACAAATCGGACATTATTCCTCCTGAGTCTGCCTTCCATATCTAGCATTTTGCCTTTAATATCGGACAGCTGACCATCAATGGCGGTGACATGAGAACTAAGCGGTGAGATCTTATCCTCCAAAGTAGAAGTCCGGGTTTCGACCTCCCCAACCCGCTCTCTTACTTTTTGGATATCGTGATGAATTATGGTCAAGTCAGCCTGCACTTGACCTATCTTGTCAGAAAGACCGGACTTGCTAGTCGCTAGGGCTTCCAACACTTTCTGCAGCACATCGTCAGTAGCCTCGGCAGAAGAAGACGATTGACTGGGAGAGGCCGGAGGGGGGGTATCCCCACCCCCGTCCGGCATTGCAGCATTCCTCCCAGGAGTATGCGAATATCATGCGAGCCGGGCCGCAGCGGATTTATGGTGGTTCCGCACCATTATTAGATATATTGAGGCAAATCATGTTGGGCAGCTCAGAGAGGACACAGCAGCAGCAGGATATAAATAGCAGCAGGATATAAAGCAGAGTCAATAAAAACAACATTTTTGTAGGATCCACAGCTGGGCACCAAGAAATAGAAAATTATATATAGTAAAATAGTACTACAGAAAAAGGGTCAGAGTTATGGCTCCAGGAGCAGAGAGGAACAGAGGAGACTGTGGCTGTCGCTCTCTGTGGGGGAGAGAACCAGGCCAATTATGCAGAGCCACTCAGGCAGGCAGTCCCACGGCCCCACTGGGTTACAGATGGCCCAGGGGGTTCTAAATAGGCTGCGGTCCTCAGCAGTGGCGACCAACACAGAGTAAGCCCATAGGAGTTGGAGGCAGGGTCTTGGAAGGCAGGAGCGTGCCACTTAATGCAGGTAGAGTCACCCAGGCTCCGTTGCACACGGGCAGCACAGGGGGGGGATCCAACTCACCACGGCCCTCAGCTGGTATATCTGGCTCAGAGCTGGCACAGGAGAGCGGCAGGCAGGCTCCGGTGATGCAGGAGAGTGTCCCTTTCAGGTGCGAGTCCAGCGCGGCACACGCTGAGGAGACGCGCTGCAGGGTCTGAACCGGAAGTCACGCGCCATCTTGAGAGGGACAGAGCGGGGAGAAAAAACGCCCAGCAGCCCAGCAAACACTGCACGTCCGGCGGTTCACAGCAGCTCCCCGGTGTCACAACACCTTCCCCCACCAGGTATGGAAAAACGGGTTCGGGGGGGGGGGGCTCCTCAGGATGGGTAATTGAGATAGAGAAGGTGGAGTGCCCGCATCGAGCTGCTACTCCATGTCCCGCTAGGCCACGCCCTCCTAATAGGCTACACTTTTAGCTCTATAAAAGTTCACCTTTAATCCCCCTCCCCCTCAGTTGAAATGAAGAGCCTGAAGGATAGAATGACAACCACTGGCTCATTTATTGAATGTACAGATGGCTCTTACTCATACCACATTCAACAAATGAGAGAGGGATCGAAGTATCCCCAAATGGAGTCAGAGAAAGAGATTTAACTGGTAAGTACCATAAATCTTGTTTTCTCTTCCTACACCTGAGAGACACTTCATTACACATGGGAATGTCCAAAAGCTGTCTTTAGGGAAGGGCGCATCCAGTGGTGTCACAAGGGGGGTGACACCAAAATGCCTGCTCCTGCTCAGTGACAGGATCCGAGTGCTGCACTGTTACATTATGTGCAGCACTCGGCTCCTGTCACTGTGTAGGATCCAGAACTGCAGGCAGAGCACTCTTCAGGAGGCAGCGCACACCTCCCGAACCCCACAAGTGACTAAAAAATGGGTGTCGGTCGGGACGTGAAGCCCCATCCCCATTGGAGCACCGCCCTTACCGCAAAGTCCCACCCTTTTTTGGACCCCCAAGCAGCTAAAACGGGTGCTGGACCGCGAAGCCCCGCCCTCAAGTGAAACTCTGCTCCTTCCAGCAAAGACCCGCCCCTTTTTCTCACCGCCTCACCGGGTGTCAAGGAGGTAAGTGACACCTCTGGGCGCATCCATACTTATCTGAACTGAAATCTTTACGTCCAAATTTTAGATTTACCATATGAATGTAGCTGCTTTATATACTGTAACTGAGTGGAATGAGCTGAGATTCTATCTGGAACCGGTTTATCAGATGTAATATAAGCCCAGGCTTGGACTGGCCCACAGGGGTACAGGGGAAACCACCGGTGGGCCCCACTGCCTGGGGTCCCACCTCCTGCTCTAAGGATCAGGTTCCAGACTGTGCACTTGAATTATACATGATACATATGTTACCTTATACTGGATTATTGTGTATTTTCTACAGTGCATTGCCATTATTAATCTGTTATTAACCTGGTACATTATCATGCATGCAGCAGCTGAATTTACTGTATATATTTATGAAGGGGCCCAGATTTTGCACTCTCTAATGGTTAGTCAAACCAATGATGTGGCAGGCCACACCCCCTCTGCGGACTGGCCCTAAACATGGGCCCCTACCACTGCATTCCCCCGGTGGGCCGTACATGCCCCAGTCCGACACTGTATAAACCTAATAGTTTTTTTAATCCATCTAGCTATAACCTGTTTAGACACTGGCCATCCTCTTTTAGTGTTATACAGAATTAAGAGATTATCTGTCTTTTTAACACTTGAAGTGCTGTCCGAGTAAATTCTTAATACCCTGAATGACAATTTTCCTTGCTGGTGGTCTTGTCTGCTTTAGAAAAGGAGGGAATCACTATTTCCTGGTTTAAATGGAAATCAGGGACTACTTTAGGTTGAAATGAGGGATGTGTACGAAACACTGCCCTGTCTTTATGGATAACTAAATATGGAAATTTACAAGATACAGTTCATAATTTTGCCAATTCTGCTGATGTAATAGCTAAGAAGAGAACATTTTTTCAGGTTAGCCATTTAAGATCTAGCGCCTCCACAGGTTCAAATGGAGGAGCCTGGATAGCTGTCAAAACCAGATTTAAATCCCAAGGTTCAATGGGTTATCTATAAGGTGATTTAATGTGTAACACTCCCTGCAGAAGAGTTTTAACTTCTGGAATTACAGCCAATTTTGTCTGAAAATTAATTGAAAGGGATGAAATTTACACCTTCAGAGAACCCAGTTTAAGGCCTAATCAGAAACCATGCTGTAGAAGAGATAGAAGTCTTGGTAGAGAAAAAGAAGAATGAGCACCCTTCCCTTGGCACCAATCTATATATTTTTTCAAGACTTAATAATTATCTGCAGAAACCTTTTTTCTTGCTTTGATCATTGTCTAAATAACGGAATATGAAAAACCTTTCTCCTTCAGAATTTTGGCTTAAAGAGCCATGCCATTAAATTTAACTTCTGTATTTCTTGACATAGAATTGGACCCTGTGATAGTAGGTCCTGACGTAGATGGAGTCTGACTTCCTGACCCACTGCCATTTCTTCTATGTCTCCATACCACACTCTGTTTGGCCAGTTTGATGCTACCAGAATTACTGCAATTCTTTCCTTTCTTATTTTTTTTTAGAACCTGTGGGAGCATCGGAATTGGTGCAACTATGTATGCCATGGAATCCCATTGGAATAACCATTGCATCCATTTGAAATGCGAACGTATCCTTTATTCTGCAACAAATTCTGTTTTTTTGTTGAACCTGGATGGCATCAGACCTACCTCCAACATCCCCTAAATGTCCACCAGACTCTGAAAACCTTCTGGATGCAGAGACCATTTCCATGGAAATCTGCCTCCCAATTCTTTATTCCCGGAATAAAGACTGCTGATATTGCTGGATTTTTCGTCTCTGCCCAGCACAGGATCAGAAAAACTTCCCTTTTGGCTAAGGAACATTTTATGCCTCCATTGTTATTTATGTATGCTATTGCTGTAGCTATGTCTGACTGAGTTCTTATTGGCTTCCCCGAGAGGAGCTCCTCCACCTCCCTCAATGTGTTTAGAACTGCTCTTAGTTCCAACACATTGATGGGGAGTTTTGCTTCCTTCTGGGACTATAACCCCTGAAAGTTTCCCATTACAGCTCAGTAGTCTTTGAGACTGGCAGTGGTAAGCACTTTCCAGTTCAGAGAGAGAGGAGGCTTCGTAATTTCTTTAGATTTTCTACTTTGTTCCACCACCTAAGAGACTGTCTTGCCTCTGATGACAGAGCAATGAACAGGTTTGCCAATTGCTGGTTGGATTTCAAACAACCTCTTAAAATATTTAACTAATATTTAACTGGAGCATCCTGGAATGAATCCTTGCCTATTTAATGGTCTCGAAAGAAAACCATCATCCCTAGTAGTTTCATACAAATAAGAAGTGATGGACTTCTGTGTCTTAGATCTCCTTTGAACAGAATCTGAATTTTTCTGTTCTTTTTATCTGTCAGAAAAACTCTGGCCACTTCTGTCTCAAATCTTAAACCCCAAAAAATGTACCTATCAACTGGGAGTCAAACTGGATTTTTTTAAAATTGATTATCCATCTGTGGTACTGTAAAACATATTATTGTTGGAGATCTCAGTGAAGTTTCTCTTCTGATTGTGCTTTGAAAAGCGAATCATCTATATAAGGATCAACCTGATTATTTCTATCCTTAGCACCCCTACCATCACAGCTATAGCCTTTGTGAAAAATTTGAGGTGCTGTGGCTCGTCCAAAGGGCAGTGCCCTAAACTGGAAATAGTTTTCTCCAACTGCAAACCTAAACAGTTTCTGATGACCTTCCCAAATGGGTATATGGAAATAAGCATCATTGATGTCTATGCATGCCAGATATCCACCTGCCTCTGTCCCATTCATTGCTAGCCTTATTGATTCCATCTGAATCTGCCTATTTTTTTTTTCCATATTAATTTTTATTAAGATTTTGCATGTAAATCAAAAAAGGGGGGGAGGCAGACACATTTCAAGCAGGACTGCACACAGTACAAGATACAAATATCCACAACAGATAGTGAACTGAAGTCTAGGAGCATAAGGTAGTACAGCAAATAATGACAATGCAGAATAGTAACAAACATAGGCATAGGGAGGCGGTCGCATCTCCACCGCCCTGTTCACTGCTTCCCATGCTCGTGTTCAAGATTATGCCCGTGCTGCACCCCTTCAGTGGAACGCACTCCCCTGCTCCATTAGACTCTCCCCGACCTTGCAAAGCTACAAACGGGCACTAAAAACCTACCTATTCATCAAAGCATAACCTAGTCCTGAGGCCGCTCCTCCATCCCCCTGCCTCATGCCTTGAACATCTCAGCTTTGCTTGCATACTGCCATCAGGCTACCTCCCACTTGCTTGCACCTCATGTCATCTGTCTGTCAACCCTTCCCACTAGATTGTTAGCTCTTCAGAGCAGGGCCTTCTTTCCTCTTGTTATCTAAGCCCTCTTCTCGACACATTTCACTCGCAGCTCTCCCCTACTCAACGACCATCTTTACCCGCTTTTTCTCCTGCTGGTAAAGGCTCATCTCCATCTATGGCCACCTGCCCCTAGTGGTGCGATGATCACTCCCTCGCTACTTACATCTTAGCTGTATTATGTCTTGAGAATGTGTGCTGCTCCTTGTTACCTGTACTCAATTTCTGTTATTTATTTACTGTAATGCTAAGTTTTGTCTCCCTGTACTGTCCTTTGTATGGCGCTGCAAAACACTTGTGGCGCCTTATAAATAATATAATAATAATAATAATAATAATAATAATAATAATAATAATAATGAGGAACAAGCCAAATCACAGGTTATGAAGATTTCGAGTCCAATGACAACGAATTGTCACCGGAATCAGCAGGTCTAAGCTGCCAGTAGGCGCTCCAGGGATACCATCTCAGCAGTGAGCAAGAGGTCGAAGAGGAGTATGCTGCCTCAGCAGTTTCAAACTCACAATGTGATTGTACTGCGTTTTCAACAGCTGCAATGGTCAGGATGTGCACCAGTAGCGAGCAATGAGCAATTTCGTTAAGATGAGGACATGGCCCATTATATATAGATCACTAGGTGATAGATTGCCATAGTATAAATGAAGAATAGCCAATCTTGGGTGTGGGGCTACATAGAATCCTAAAACTCTAGCGATAAGAGTAAACACAGAATTCCATAGGTTAACAAGTGCAGAACATTCCCAGAAGATGTGGAATATCGTTCCACCACAATTGCGCCAACACAAATTGGAAGTAGAGTGCATCATTACATGCTGTCTTGCAGATGTGTACTGTAGTATAAGCGATGTAGAAGTTTATAGAACAGTTCCACATGGGACATACACCTAGACAATCAAAAGCATGTTTGAAAAACTAATTTCCATTTCTCCTCCGATATCGTACAGTTAAGATCTGCCTCCCACTTCAATTGGAAAGGGGATCTCTGCAAGGAGTGAGAATTACTGATAACTCTGTACCACTTGGAAATACCTGCTCTACTATCCTTTTTATTAATTAGGTCTCAGATGAGTTTAGGCAAAGGGGTCAATTTATGAGGGGGCTGCGTAGTCTCCATAAGCCAATGTTGCAGCTTCAGGTATCTATAGAATTCCCTATGGATAAGGGTGAACTGAGATTGGATGTGAGCAAATGAAAGTAGGGTTCCATTCGCTGTAACCTCATTAAGAGATAAGATTCCTCGGGATATCCAAGTTTCAAACTGTATATCTGGAATAAGGCACGTTAAACCTTTTAATGTAAGATCAGAGGGAGGAAGGGAAACCGTATCTAATTTCGGAACTAATCCTAACCATGCTTTCCGGGTTGATTGTACTAAAAATAATTTGGTGGTCAACAATGTTAGCAATGTTAACAATGTAGCGACAAAACGTCTATGAGGGAAAATGGGGACAACATTCCCTGCTCTAGTCGAACCCACACCTTGGGGTCATCTGGAGAATACCATGCTCCCATCTGAGTAAGAATACAGGCTAATTGATAAGAGCGTAACTCTGGGTACGCTAAGACCCCTTCTATTTGAGGAAGATACATCATCCATCTGGCCAGCCGCGGCTTCTTACCTTGCCATACATTTTTGGTGAAAATGGAATTACATTTGGACAATAAGTTATGGGGCAGGAGGATCGGGATACATGAGTTTGGGGAGAATCATCATTTTTAGGGCTGCTATGCGCCCCAACCATGATACATGTTGCATCATCCATCCAGAGGTTAACTGCGTAAGCTTGCGTAACAGGGGGGATAATTAGCAACAATCAGGTCCGTCACCTTCAGTGTAAGCTGAACCCCGAGGTACTTAAGGCTTCTATCCTGCCAAATATGTGAATATGAGGCTTTCAGCAACTGTAGTAGGGAAGAGGGAAAGATAACAAGGAGCGCTTCTGTTTTGGAGTTATTCCGTTTATAATAGGACACATTGGAGTAATCGTCTAACACTGTATACAGATTTTGTAAGGAAGTGGGTGGATCGATTAATGTAAGGAGAACATCGTCTGCAAACAAGCAGACTTTATACTGCTGCCCAAAGAGTTCCGGGCATTTCATTGAGTCGTGGATCTTATTTTCTCAGCAAGGAGTTCAATCGCAAGGGGAAACCAGTGGGGACAAGGGGCAGCCTTGGCGCATATCATTGGTAATTGGAAAGCTCGGGGAGAGCATTCCATTCACATTCACCCCTGCTGATGGATGGGAATAGAGTGCTAGAATAGAGGAGAGTACTCTACCGTGAAGTCCAAATTTGCGTAGCACTTCCTGAAGATATCCCCAATATAGTCGATCAAATACCTTCTCCGCATCTAACGAAAGCAATAAAAGGGGCTCAGTTGAAGCAGAGAAGGCATCTAAAACATCGATAAACCATCTGGTGTTATCGGGGAATTGCCAACCTGGCACAAATCCCACCTGATCTGGATGGAGGAGAAATGGGAGCAAGGGATTGAGTCTATTGGCAATGAGATTCTTGTAAATTTTGACGTTCAAATTAAGTAGGGCTATTGGGCAATAGTTAGACATAACAGTGGGGTTTTTCCCCGGTTTTGGGAACGCGACTATGCAGGCTTCCAACATTTCTGCCGGACCCATTGGAGGAAGCACAATTATAGACCGATGCTAAAATGGGTATCAGGGAGTCTTTGTAACATTTATAAAATTTATTGGTATACCCATCAGGGCCAGGTGCTTTATCCAAAGGGAGGGAATCTATAACCAGACCTATTTTCTCGTGGGACCAGGGTTGCTCAAGAGCTTCGAGAGTACCTTGATCAATGGAAGGGACATCTATCCCTTTTAAAAAGGCTACGATAGTGTCGATCTGGGGCTGTGGTGTAGAAAAATCTCCCTTCAAATTACATAGGGCAGAGTAATAAGTAGCAAAAGCACCAGCAATTTCGGACGGATCCGTAACTTTAACATTATGTAGGTTAATGTAGAGATGTGCCCTGTGGGCACATCTGTGGTGCTGTCCCTAGCTGGGGACAGCGCTGGGGCAGCTTGTCTGTCCCCAGCGCTGGGTGCGTGGCGGCGGGTGTCCGGTGCAGGGATTACCCTTTTCCCTGCACCGGACCAGAGGCGTTTGAACCTTGGCGCCCTCCGGGAGCCAATCGCGGCTCCCGGAGCGGCAGCCAATCGGAGAGGGACGCGGCGAGTCAATCGGCGCTCGCCGCGTCATAGGCCCCGCCCCCGGCGTCTGACGTCAGACGCCGGGCGGGAGCCTGAAGAAAAGGCCGCGCCGAAGAGCGGCAAGGAAGACGGGCGGGAACAGCGAGGACGGTCGTCGGCGCGCCGGAGCGCAGAAGAAGCGCGGAGCGCGAGGAAGAAGACGGAGCTCGGGTGGCCGCGGAAGAGGCCTGAAGACTCCAGCCCTGGGAAAGAAGATGTCCAGCGGCGGCTGGACGTGGCGATGCGACGGCGGCGCCGCTGGCCACGACGGGCCAGCGGCCAAAGAGGGCACCGAAGATCCCTGGAGCAGGTGAGGCCTCAGTGAGGCAACTTCACCCCCTCCCTTTTCCTCCCTCGACCACCAGGGACGGGCATTAGGCCCGAGGGCACAAGCCAGGCACTAGGCCTGTGGCACAGGTAGGAGAGTGGGGGCCATTTTCTGATTAGGTGGTTTGGGCATTAGGCCCAAGCCACCCTCTCCCGTTGGCACCAGTTAGGCGGGCACTAGGCCCGGGGGCATATCAGGCACTAGGCCTGTGGGGCATTAGAGGGCGCTAGGCCCTAGTGTATTTTGGCCAAGTAGGTACAGATAAGGTGACCCTGGGCACAAGGCCCAGGTCACCCAACGGGCAGCAAGTTAGGCGGGCGCTAGGCCCGTGGGCGAAGTCAGGCCTTCGGCCTGTGTGCAGTTAGGGGGGCGCTACGCCCAGCGAATCAGTGTTTCCCCGAGGTGAGTACAGGTGGCCCTGGGCGCTAGGCCCAGGCCACCCTGAGGTATTTAGGTGGGTAGGCCGTGCGGCGCCCACCCCCTTCCAGCGGCAGGTAGGGATTTAAAGGGACAACACCGTGTGATCTTGTATTCCGATATTGTGATGTATGTTGTTACCGTGCAGGGCAAAGTGTCTGTGTTTAAGTTTGTGCATAGTTTTGTTGCACCACACCCACAGAGCTAGTTTGAGGGCTCTGCCATTGTAGTTAGTATAGGGTGTGACACTAGGTTAGAGTTAGGCCCTGCACGGCTGTTTCTCTTTGCCTCCTTACAGGGACCTGTAAGTGGAGAAGATCGGAGTGCAAGACTTGTGACGGTGAGTAGCATCCGTGTACGTTTGTCCCTTGTCTGTCCCCGAGCGCCGGAGTCAGGATTGCTCACGGACGTGAGAATCCCTTTCATCACACTACGTGCGTGAGCGCGAGTGTGTGAAAGCTGGGTGGCTGAGGCTTTGTGCCAGTGATGACCTTTCACCCAACCGGTGGGTGGTATCCCCTGTTTCAGTGGAAGAAGGGTCGATACCCCCTTTAAGGTAAACCATTCTCTCCTCAGCTCGGTCGTCGGTCAGCTCCGAGAGGGAATCGCCGTGTCCGGATCCGATTGAAGATTTCCAGGTCCGTCGAGGGTTTCGGTACCTGAAGGTGAGAGAGAGAGCGGCGCCTGGTGAGTATCGAGTCTACACCTGCACGGCAGCAGGCACCACCACACAGCAGCTGCACCTCTCACACTAACTATCGCTTTCACTCGTTCTTTCGCAGTTTTCCCTCTCAGTTTTCTGGCTAACGTTCTGCCCGCCCTGTACCCTTGAATATAGAATTTCTGTTTCAATTTGAATACATTTTTATGTATTTCCTTCAGGGTCAACATATTCAATTAATTCCTGGTACTAAGTAATTGTCGGTACAATTTTTTATTGACGCTCCAAGTCTGCAAGACGCGCTTCAACATTTGCTGATATTCACGAGATGCTTTACGAATGTGTGCCACTGCTTGGATAGCCACACCCCTGACAACCGCTTTGAGAGCGCACCAGTTAGTGAACTGAGAAGTATTTGCAGGGTCATTAGTATCCATACAAAGCGAAAGTGTCTGGGAAATGGATTGCTTAGCCTCAATATTCGATAGAAGATGTTCTCCAAGGCGCCAAGGACTAGGGGGGTTTTAACAAGGTCAAGGTTCCAATGTAAAGAGAGCTCTGAATGATCAGACCATGATACTGGCTGGATAGAAGCCTCTTTAATCAATTGGAGCATCCATGTATCGGCCAGAGCTAGATCTATTCATGAAAAGGAGCCGTGAACTTGGGGAAAAAAAGGAATAGTCCCTACACGTGGGATTCTTGGCTCTCCATATAGCATAGAGCTCTTATCCGTATAGAATCAGGGCCGGTTCCGGGGCTTCTTGCGCCCCGGGCGGCATTAGGGGGCGTGGCTTCATACATGGGGCGTGGTCAGTTACGCCCCCTGTACTGTAGTAGGATGTGCTAAGCGTCTAGTTCCCTTCGTGGAGAGGACCTTTGCTGTGCGGTGCGCGATGACGTCAACGCGCACCGCACATCATTACAGTTAAGGTCCTCTCCAGGAAGGGAAACTAGACGCGTAGCGTCTAGTTTCCCTCCACAGTGGGCAGCCCACGAAGGGAAACTAGACGCGTAGCGTCTCGTTTTCCTTCACAGGACAGCGGGCAGCGGGGGGCACCACAGCAGCAGCGGATCTTGCCATGGTGCGGCGCCCTCCGGAAGGCGGCGCCCCGGGCAAAAGTCCTGCTTGCCCGTGGCAAGATCCACTACTGTATAGAATATTCCTGAAAGTATGGGAGTGATCACAGACCGGAAGTGTTTGGGAAGCTCTGTGGGCCGGGAACCTATCCATACATGGATGAAGAACCATGTTGAAATCACCCAGTATCAGTAACGACCCGATCTATATGCCTGAAGGACTCTAATAAACTTTCCAAAAAAGAGGAATTGTTTGGTATTGGGTGCATATATCGTTGCCAAAGTAATTAATTTGTTCTCTAACCTACCCACCAGGATCAGGTATCTACCATCTCGGCCTGCTAGCTGTTTATCCAAAGTAAAATTACAGGCATTGGACATTAATATTGCCACCCCCGCGTTTTTGCTGGGACCATTGGCAATATAGCATAGTGGGAACTTATTATGCGTGAGGGATGGTGGCAATGTACATAAGAAGTGGGTTTCCTGTATGGCAAACACATGGGTCTTACATTTAGCAAAGTGATCCAAGGCTAGCCTTCGTTTGTTAGGCGAATTCAAGCCCTTAACATTTAGTGACAAAACATTAACCATTAGGCATTACAAGGGAGTAGCTATTATCCAGTCTGCACCAGTATACTATAAAGGCACAAATATAGTGTAAAGTGTGTACTGGGAGCAGGGTAAACAGAACATGGGAAGGAAAGGAACTAAAGAAAAAGGAAAAGAAAACGGGCACCTCAAGGGTTGCCTAAAGAGGCGACATATGGGGTCTAGGCGGAGGGTGGCACCCTCCGGCACTCCTAGAAATAATCAGAGTGTATGGAAATTTACAAATATAGCAGTCGCTGTTGTCGTAATCCTAAAAGGGAGAACATAAGAAGATGCGACAGTATGTACAGGACACGTGGGATTACAATAATCAAAATTGAACAGTAAATCAATGCCTTAGAAACACACCGTAAATGAAAACCAAGTTATATGCAGTGAAGGTCAACATTAATGGTTATAAAACTAGATGCATATACTGAAACAAAGAATCAAATAATACGGAATAACATACTGAAAATAGAACAGTCTAAGAAACTAGTACTCGGGCAGATACATACGACCTGCCAGGTGTTGAGATTTCTTCAAGTCAAACTGCCGGCAGTGGCCCAATCCTGAGCAAGTGTAAGGCTTTGAGGCACCTTTGCCGAACCGTCCTCTATATTCCATGAGACTAACAGTTGAGTGCCAGCTGCGGGTGAAGTGATCACGTGAGTAGAGCCATTCCGTCTGATAAGAAGCATTGTCAGAAAGCCCCAGCGGTAAGGAATATCAGCTTTATGAAGTGCCCTAGTAATGGGATAAATGGACCATAGAGGGCCAAAGTAGCAGTCGATAAGTCACTGTACACTTGGAGGTCACCTAGTATAGAGGCCAAAGTATCCGATTGCATAGCCGCCCAGAGGATTTGTTCTTTGATGTGGAAGTAATGCATTCACATCAGAGTATCTCTCTGTAAATCTGTAGGGGCATTTCTCACTTTCGGGAGACAGTGGATATGGTCTATGAGAAAGTCATTGATGGAAATGGTAGGAAGGAGCTTCATAAACAGGTCCGGCACAAATTGTTGAATTGGAGACTGACTTTGGAATTCCATGTATCTTAATGTTATTAGGTCGTGACCTGTCCTCCAGGTCACTGGCTTTCCATCTCAGGTCCAAGATCTCAGCCTGTACGACCTCATATCTAGAAATTACCTAATTTCACCACTTCCTCTAGCTTGTTCTCAAGATGATCCCTATGCTGTCCAATGGCGTCAACAGATTGTTGACAGCACTGTAACACAGTTTTGAAATCAGCAGAAATATCCTTAAAGGTGGCCAAGAGTTCCTTCATAACGCCCAGAGTAAGAGGGGCGTCATCGCCCAGGTCAGGTGTTTTCGTGGGGCCTGTGGACGTTAGGCCCGAGAGCACAGAGAAATCCTGCGAATGTTTAGGATGGGTGTCCGGCATCCCCGAACCCCTAGAGGCCTGAACTGGGGGAGAGTGCTTGAAAAATTTCACTGGGTGAACCGATCGCTGTTCTTTCTGATGCTTAGGTGGCACTATCGTGGCCAGCGCAACCCGTTGTTATAAACGTAGTTATAGTAAAGTGAGTAATATGAGAACAGGCAATGCAACTCTAAGTTTCTGTGCACATTTAAGAGAATCACAGCAATTAGGAGTGACAGAGGGGGCGGAGTCTATTTAAAGGAGAAACATCATTGAATTCACCAGTCACAGAGGTAGCTTGTACACCTCAGGGCCATTAGCTGAAAGGCTGACAGCAGTCGGACGACCACAGAGCCAGTTGTACCTGTAAATGCCGTCAGAGGAGATCACGCCAGCATAAATTCCAGTCCACCAACTTTCCTATAGAGAATGCTGCACAGGGAGACCAGTATCTGGTAGAGGTAATGAGTTACCCACTATCAAAGCAGACCCACTGCAGGCAGAGACCCCACTGTAGCCACAGCCAAGTACTGCCCCTGCTGGCTAATTCCGATGCAAAGCGGGCATGGCAGCAGCAGACCCAGTCCCGGAGGTCCAAGATGGTGGGCAGAGATATCCGCGGGACCGCTGGTCAGTATAGTATGGCCACCACCACCAGCTCTCCCCACCATATCACACAGCAGTGAAGACCGCCTCTCCGTACAGCTGCGCGGCACCCTGATTGTTACAGAGCAGGGTACAGGAGGCTCAGGGAGGCATTCAGATCTGCTGGGGGTGGCCGGAAGTTGAGGTTGCGGCTCCGTGAGGAGGCAAGCCCTGTCTATAAAGAGAGCTGTCCAAGACCCAAGCAACGGAGATGCCGGCTTAGGGGAGAAGGAGAGCAGCGGGGGAAAGTGGGGCTCCGGTAGAGGTAAGAAAACCTTTATTAAGGCTCCAAAGGTGACAGTAATGCAAGAGCTGGATGTTCGTGCTGCTGCTCGTGTCGCCATCCAGGCAACGCCCCACTGAATCTGTCTATTTTTAACCTTAAATTAGATCTTTTACATTTAGTACTGGTCTGTGACTTCTGCCTGAGATTGGAATAAAATCCCTTCTTTCTTTGAAAACTGGGTACATGAATAACTACTCCCAAATTCCGTACACTTTATCGGCCATTTTGTTAAAACAAATCTTTCTGGGTAGCCCCCAGAATTTTTATCACATAACCTCTCCGTGCAATCTTTGTAACACACCTGAGACTTAATGATATCTTGAGAATGTCAGCATATCACAACCTGCATGGCCAGTCTGGAGTAACTAGGATTATTATTTATTTATTTTTTATTAACAGTTTCTTATATAGCGCAGCATATTCCATTGCGCTTTACAACTAGTGTCACCCCTTGATCCTTGCTGCGCTGGAGCACCTGAGGCAACATTGGCGTCGGTGGAAACATTATGGGTCATTCCATGCCAGTTCACCCAGGCATGACACCCACCAACTCAGATTTTCATGATACTTTGTACACTTGATACTACTACATATATACTAATGCCAAATGTTTCTTCTCTAGGCCTCACAGTTTTTGCGATATAGGGGTTCAAAGTTTTGAAAAATTGCTTGGAAATACCACTCCTGGTGCTCCGCTTTTTCTGAGGTGTGTTCACATCTCAGTGCCTAATCCACGCATCATTTTGAAATTTTGACCCTTTGTCAATCGAAATATGGAGATTCAAGAAAAAAAATGTTTTATCAATCTTGCCTGACTTTGAGAGTTCATTATACATTCCTTTTACTACATACTTAATAATTTTTTCGGTGCCAAAAAAAAGTGGGTTCGAGTAGAATTATCAACCTAAGGCAGATGAGTTATCACGTCCCTTTTTGGTTTAAATTGAACCTTAAAGTATACTTTAAAAGGCTATAAAAGAAAAATAATGGGATTTTGATGTCCTGTATGAGTATTTTAATGTTTAATTATAATTTTCTCGTTAAAAACTAAAATTACCATTAGGTATAATTTTGCCTGCCAGGAAAGTATTTAGATTTGTATATTTCTATGTACAGTATATGTGCAGATTTCTGATTACACATAGGGGAGTATTCAGTTAGCTTCGATAAACCATTTTATTGCGTTAAAAAAACTGTGATTTTACTGCAAATCGCGGAAGACCCCTATTTAATTAGCCTCAATAATTTATCGTCAATAATTTTACAGTGAATTTCACTTCACTTACTCTGAGCAGGTGCAAAGTTGGGGAAAATCTATTTTAATGTAAAAGTGTCAGCATTTGGTTCACAACCCCCTGGGACACCCCCACCTTCCCTAATGACTAAGTAGGCACATTGATGTTTTTAATTATGTTTTGCTGGCCAATAATGATGTCATTTTTGGGGTGAAAAAGTGTAAAGTGATGTAATTTGGGGTTCAAGGTATGGGACAGGTATATTGGGGTGCTTTATAAGTGGGACAGATGGATAATTCTAATTTAACCGCTTTTTTTTTTTTGCACCGAAAAAATTATTAAGTATAAAGTAGGGGAATGTATAATGAACTCTCAGAGTCAGGCAAGATTGATAAAACATTTTTTTCTGGAATCTCCATTTTTTGATTGACAAAGGGTCAAAATTTCAAAGTGATACGTGGATTGGGCACTGAGATGTGAATTTGTTTCCCAGATACACCTCAGAAAAAGCGGAGCATCAGGAGTGGCATTTCCCAGCAATTTTTTTTAAAACTTTGATCCCCTATATCTCAAAAACTGTGAGGAAGAAAACCTAGTGCCTAGAGAAGAAAAATTTACCATGCGTTAGTAGCTATGTGGTAGTATGAAGTGTACAACGTATCGTGAAAAGTCGGTGGGTGTCATTCCTGGGTGAACTGACATGATGTAATGACCCATACGCTACATGAAAAACTCACAGAACTGTCATGGCATCCACAGCGAAAATGCTCTGAGTCACTTGTGGAAAGGCCCCACTTCTGAACTAATTGTTGGAAGAGCTCTGGAGTGAGAAACTACTCCCCCGTAAGCAAAGTGGTTCTGCAGAGGAAGACGGCTTATTAATTTTCCACTCCCGGAATGACCACCACTGAGAGTGCTGGAACATAGGTTTCTGCCCAGGAAAGGATTCGGGCTTCCTGTGGCTGTGCTCTTTGTGCCTCCCTGATGATTAACATACATCTCTGCAATGACGTTGTCCGACTGAATGTGAACTGGCTGGCTGGCCAGGACGAACTGGGCTCCCAAGAGAGTTAGAAATATGGCTCTGAGCTCGAGCACACTGATTGGCAGAGCCGTCTCTGCTGGTGATCAGAGGACTTTGAGTCAAAGATGTACTGTACCCCACTGATGACAGAAAACAGCCTTCAACAGAGAGATTGACGAGCGCTGTCAGAACAGAATGAGAAACTGAGAAGAATGCTAAAATCCTGTCCAATTTCCCACAATAATTCCACTTAGTGGAACCTGGCATATGGTATGTTCTTGAAGGTGGAAACCATCGTGCCCAACAACTTCATGCACAACAAGATCGACGCACTAGACACTGACAGTAATGGCATGACTAAGTTAGCCAGCGGTTCTCTGCTGACAAGATATTAGGTAAGACGTCTTGAAATTTAGGATCCAGCCACAATCCTGTACTTGAACCGTGTGATACAGATGCTTTTATAACTGTGAAGCAGAATTGGTTTTCTGAACCAGATCATCTAAAGAAGATATGATAGTGATACCTTCCTTGTGCGCTTGCCATTACTGATATGATCTTGATGAAACCTTGCAGAGCAGTTGCTATGCCAAATGATAGGAAGAAATAAAAGAAAATTTACAATAAAACAAAGTCAAAAGAAACTAATCTAAAACAAGTGCTACTATTCCTCCTAAAATGTGCCCTACTCCTAAAGAAGAATGGCATTATGAAGTTACAGGGGAGAGGAGTTTAGGATTTAAAGCTAAAGTTTACATTAAGTGCCAACTCCAGCCACAACCTGCAATTCCCGTGGTCCAGTGTCCCACCAGCCTTGCTGAAAGAGAAAATATAGAAGCCTAGCGTTTGTGTAATTTTCTCTGCATTTGCACCCCTTGTATTACAACGTTTTTTCTAGGCAGAATTTACTAAGTGGGTGCCTCGAGGATCACATTTGAGAACCTCAGGGTTACGGCATTTTCTAATTGACTATTGTTGGTTTCGGTGTTCAGTACTGTTTTAACTGGATAGTTCCTCTGTTCTGAGTTCCTCATCTGGATTCAGGGACCAGGTCTTATGTCAGAGCAATACCAAGGACATAGCTTTCTCAAGCTGCTTCCTGGTTACCTAAGACTCCAATTCCTGATTTGGATTCTGGTCCCATGTTGTCAGTACTATGCTGCTTTGAGTTCCAGGGGTTGCCTTGTTTCTGGAGTGGGTCTCTGGCCTGACTGGTATCTCTGATCATTAGATGAGAGGTCACCCAGTGATCTGGTGGCTTCTGGTTCCGTTTCAGTAACCTTGCATATTGCCAGTCTGTGGTTCCAACATGTCACTAGTGTGCCTAATCTTCTCTAAAACCATGATCATGCCCATATTACATCCTCCTCACATCACTCATACACCTACGTTAGCAGGGCCCAAGTGTCCCAATACGGTTCATGGAGGTTAGTTTTAGGCTGCGGGGGTAGGGTTAGGCTGCGAGGGAGGGTTAGGCTGCGGGAAAGGGGAGTTAGGTTTAGGCAACACCGGGAGGGATGCTGTGGGGGGTGGGGGAGGTTAGGTTTAGGCTGCAGGGAGGGAGGGTTATTGGGAATTGGGGTAAGTTAAGTACTTACCTTTCTTATGTTGGGATTTTAAGCATCGGGATGTCACGGTCGGTCCTCTGAAGGCATCTCCACCTCTGGCATTTCCTACCCAACGCCATACAACTACTACTTACTTTAACAAAATAAAATATATGTAATTATAAAAATGAATGTACCTACAGATATATTATACCCTTTACAACCAGCTTAATTTATGAAGTCATTTGTCCTGTAATTTATCATTATAATATCTGCTATTCATCTCAGCTCTACACATCCTGGGCCGTAACTAGGGGTGGGCAAGTGGTGCTGCTGTGCAGGGCAACATCGCTCCCCTGTGGCACCAGAATCATAAAGAACCACCTAGAGCATCGGTGGCCAACCCGCGGCTCTCGAGCCACATGGCGCTCTTTCTCGGTCCACATGCGGCTCGGCTCCCTGCTCTGGGTGGTCCCGCCCGGCACACTGCTAGTGCAGCAGCATTTCTAAGGGCGCCGGCCCGTGTGCCAATCAGAGCTTGCGGACCGGCAGCTGCAGCTCCTGATTGGCTGCCAGACCGCGAGCTTTGATTGGCTCACGAGTTGGCGCCTGATACAGACCGCCGCCAGAGACTGAGGGGCAGGAGAGGTGCGTGCTGTGCTCTTCTCCCCTCACACATAAACACAGCCTAGCAGCAGCAGCAGGGATTAAAATACCAGGATTGCTGGACTCTCTCCACAGCAGTATTACTCTCAGTGATACCATCAAGGACGACTGAACTGACCTTTGCATACTGTGAACCAGGATCCACCTACCATTGCTTATCAATACTGCATGGGTTTTTGTCTACTTGGATTTCCTCAAATTGGAACACAGACATACAGGACAATACAATTGCCATCTTCCTGCTAACTGTGAACCAGAATCCTTTCACCATTGCCGTTGCCATACGGAAGACCTTCTTTCCATTGGATCCTGACATTGGAACACAGGATCGGTAAAGTGTCATACCAATTGACTTATTAATTTGGAAATCACTTATTGGTTGTCCTTATTTATTCGTAAATAATAAGAGAGCTGTTTTATGTGGAGGATATTACAAGTCCAGCAACCGGTACATATCAACTGATTGTTTTTAACTATACATTTCATATGTTCATCTATGTTTATTTTTGAATTGTTTATTAAATACATTTTTACATAGTATAGTTGTCTAGCACTGTATACGTATATAGCACTGGGGAGCCTATCTGGTACTGTGAGGGCATATGTGTGCCTGACACTGTGGGGCATATATCTATATGGCACTGTGTGGGCATATGTGCACCTGGTGTTGTGGGGCATATATATATCTGGCACTGTGGGGGCATATGTATATCTGGTACTGTAGGGGCATATCTGGCACTGTGTGGGCATATATGTATCTGTCACTCTGGGGGCATATGTGTACTTGGCACTGTGGGGGCATATGTGTACCTGGCACTGTGGGGCATATGTGTAGCTGACAATGGGGGCATATGTATAGCTGGCACTGTGGGCATATGTGTACCTGGCTCTGTAGGGGCATATCTGGCACTGTGGGGGCATATATGTATCTGGCACTGTGGGGGAATATGCGTATCTGACACTGGGGGCATATGCGTGTCTGACTCTGTGGGGGCTTATGTGTACTTAGCACTGTAGGGACATATGTGTATCTGGCACTGTGTGGGCATATCTGGCACTGTGTGGGCATATTTGGCACTGTGTGGGCATATCTGACACTGTAGGGGCATGTCTGGCATATGTGTACCTGGAACTGGGGGCATATGTGTATCTGGCCTGTGAGGCATATGTGTATCTGGCAATGTGGGGCATATGTGTACCTGGCTCTGTAGGGGCATATATGTATCTGGCACTGAGGGGGCATACATGTATCTAGCTATGGGGGCATATGCGTATCTGGCACTGTGGGGCATATGTGTACCTGGAACTGTGGGGGCATGTGTATCTGGTACTGCACTACTGGGGGTATATGTGTATCTGGTCCCTTATATGTGTATCACGCCCTCATTCTCATTGGCCACACCATTTTTTTGGCGTCGAGCGCACTTGGGTAATTCTGACCTGATCGCTAGGCTGCGTTTTCTCACAGCCTGCGAGCAGGTCCGAACTGGGCATGCATATGCGCCGCAATGTGCAGGTGTGTCGGACGACTACATCGGGCATCGGTGCATAGCGATGAGATGGAGCGAAAAAAGCAATCGCATGGGCGATCGCAAGGAGCTTGACAGGAAGAGGGCATTTGTGGGTGGCAACTGACCGTTTTAAGGGAGTGTCTGGAAAAACGCAGGCCTGTCCAAGCATTTTCAGTTAGGGTGTCTGACGTCAAATCCGGTCCCGGACAGGTTGAAGTGATCGCAGCGGATGAGTAAGTCCTGGGCTGTGCACACTTGCACAGCTCAAATACCCTCCCCCTGTAGGCGGTGACTATCTGATCGCAGGACAGCAAAAATCGCTGCCCAGCGATCAGGTCTGAATTAGGCCCACAGTACCACTAAGAGATTTTTTTCTACTTGCATCAATGACTGGGCATTATATGTACTGTATGTGCCACTGCACTTGGTCATTATATGTATTTGGCACTGTACTGGGGCATTATATGTATGTGGCACTGTACAACCTGACTAAAAATGGAGTTGTGACACAAGGTCATACTCCTACAAACGTCATACCGAAAGGTGTGCGCACAAACATGGGGTGTGGCTTTGTGGCAACTAGGCCATGCCCCCATTTTGGTGCGGGCATGATAATGGCTCTTTCACTTGACCCCAGATCTTTTCTGGCTCTTTGCCTCTGACTGGTTGGCCACCCCTGACCTATAGCATCCTTAGGTTACCACCAGAGGCGCCCTTCATGGTCCAAGTGGCGCAGGGTACAGGGAAGACATTCACCCTGCTAAGTCCACATGTAACTGGCATAATTATGTGAAATGCCCTTACTGTACAAAGCCTACACTTAACTGCCTCCATTTCATCAATAATATACCATACCTCCCAACTTTTTCTCTCCATAAAGGGGCGTGGCCTAAGAAAGGGGGCATGGCTTCACGGGGGACCCACGATCGCAAGCCATGCCCCGTTTTTTTGTCACTGAGGGGGCATGCCCAGCGCTCTGTGAGCTGCTGGCATGCCCCCTCTCCCTCTGACTCCAGTGAATAGATGCTGTGCACATGCACACAGCGTCTATTCACCGCTGCTCTGCTAAGCAGGGCAGCAAGAGACAGAGCCTCCCAACTGCCCCCCCCCCCACCGCGGGACACTGCTGCCCGCGGGTGGGACAGTGGGACAATCCCCAAAAAATGGGACTGTCCCGCGAAAATCGGGACAGTTGGGAGGTATGATGTACAAAAGTCTGCATACATGGATGTAGGATGTACATGCAGTACAGAAATTCAGATGAATGTCCAATGCTAAATGAGCCCCCTCTGAATACTGTTTAATAATGATATAAATGGAATTACACTGTATTTGTGTGCAGCAGCAGCATCTAATGACATCAGTAAGCAGTAGTAATGTGCACCGGAAATTTTTCGGGTTTTGTGCTTTGGTTTTGGATTCGGTTCCGAGGCCGTGTTTTGGATTCGGACGCGTTTTGGAAAAACCTCCCTGAAAATTTTTTGTCGGATTCGGGTGTGTTTTGGATTCGGGTGTTTTTTTTACAAAAAACCCTCAAAAACAGCTTAAATCATAGAATTTGGGGGTCATTTTGATCCCATAGTATTATTAACCTCAATAACCATAATTTACACTCATTTTCAGTCTATTCTGAACACCTCACACCTCACAATATTATTTTTTAGTCCTAAAATTTGCACCGAGGTCGCTGGATGACTAAGCTAAGCGACCCAAGTGGCCGACACAAACACCTGGCCCATCTAGGAGTGGCACTGCAGTGTCAGACAGGATGGCGCTTCAAAAAAATAGTCCCCAAACAGCACATGATGCAAAGAAAAAAAGAGGCGCAATGAGGTAGCTGTGTGACTAAGCTAAATGACCCAAGTGGCCGACACAAACACTTGGCCCATCTAGGAGTGGCACTGCAGTGTCAGAGAGGATGGCAGATTTAAAAAATAGTCCCCAAATAGCACATGATGCAAAGAAAAAAAAAGGTGCACCAAGGTCGCTGTGTAACTAAGCTAAGCGACCCAAGTGGCCAACACAAACACCTGGCCCATCTAGGAGTGGCACTGCAGTGTCAGACAGGCTGGCAGATTTAAAAAATAGTCCCCAAACAGCACATGATGCAAAGAAAAAAAGAGGTGCACCAAGGTCGCTGTGTGACTAAGCTAAGCGACCCAAGTGGCCGACACAAACACCTGGCCCATCTAGGAGTGGCACTGCAGTGTCAGACAGGCTGGCAGATTTAAAAAATAGTCCCCAAACAGCACATGATGCAAAGAAAAAAAAAGGTGCACCAAGGTCGCTGTGTGACTAAGCTAAGCGACCCAAGTGGCCGACACAAACACCTGGCCCATCTAGGAGTGGCACTGCAGTGTCAGACAGGCTGGCAGATTTAAAAAATAGTCCCCAAACAGCACATGATGCAAAGAAAAAAAGAGGTGCACCAAGGTCGCTGTGTGACTAAGCTAAGCGACCCAAGTGGCCGACACAAACACCTGGCCCATCTAGGAGTGGCACTGCAGTGTCAGACAGGATGGCAGATTTAAAAAATAGTCCCCAAACAGCACATGATGCAAAGAAAAAAAGAGGTGCACCAAGGTCGCTGGATGGCTAAGCTAAGCGACCCAAGTGGCCGACACAAACACCTGGCCCATCTAGGAGTGGCACTGCAGTGTCAGACAGGATGGCAGATTTAAAAAATAGTCCCCAAACAGCACATGATGCAAAGAAAAAAAGAGGTGCACCAAGGTCGCTGGATGGCTAAGCTAAGCGACCCAAGTGGCCGACACAAACACCTGGCCCATCTAGGAGTGGCACTGCAGTGTCAGACAGGATGGCAGATTTAAAAAATAGTCCCCAAACAGCACATGATGCAAAGAAAAAAAGAGGTGCACCAAGGTCGCTGTGTGACTTAGCTAAGCGACCCAAGTGGCCGACACAAGCACCTGGCCCATCTAGGAGTGGCACTGCAGTGTCAGACAGGATGGCAGATTTAAAAAATAGTCCCCAAACAGCACATGATGCAAAGAAAAAAAGAGGTGCACCAAGGTCGCTGGATGGCTAAGCTAAGCGACCCAAGTGGTCGACACAAACACCTGGCCCATCTAGGAGTGGCACTGCAGTGTCAGACAGGATGGCACTTCAAAAATATAGTCCCCAAACAGCACATGATGCAAAGAAAAAAAGAGGCGCAATGAGGTAGCTGTGTGACTAAGCTAAGCGACCCAAGTGGCCGACACAAACACCTGGCCCATCTAGGAGTGGCACTGCAGTGTCAGGCAGGATGGCACTTCAAAAAAATATTCCCCAAACAGCACATGATGCAAAGAAAAATTAAAGAAAAAAGAGGTGCAAGATGGAATTGTCCTTGGGCCCTCCCACCCACCCTTATGTTGTATAAACAGGACATGCACACTTTAACAATCCCATCATTTCAGCGACAGGGTCTGCCACACGACTGTGACTGAAATGACTGGTTGGTTTGGGCCCCCACCAAAAAAGAAGCAATCAATCTCTCCTTGCACAAACTGGCTCTACAGAGGCAAGATGTCCACCTCCTCCTCATCGTCCGATTCCTCACCCCTTTCACTGTGTACATCCCCCTCCTCACAGATTATTAATTTGTCCCCACTGGAATCCACTATCTCAGGTCCCTGTGTACTTTCTGGAGGCAATTGCTGGTGAATGTCTCCACGGAGGTATTGATTATAATTCATTTTGATGAACATCATCTTCTCCACATTTTCTGGAAGTAACCTCGTACGCCGATTGCTGACAAGGTGAGCGGCTGCACTAAACACTCTTTCTGAGTACACACTGGAGGGGGGCAACTTAGGTAAAATAAAGCCAGTTTGTGCAAGGGCCTCCAAATTGCCTCTTTTTCCTGCCAATATATGTACGGACTGTCTGACGTGCCTACTTGGATGCGGTCACTCATATAATCCTCCACCATTCTTTCAATGGTGACAGAATCATATGCAGTGACAGTAGACGACATGTCAGTAATCGTTGGCAGGTCCTTCAGTCCGGACCAGATGTCAGCACTCGCTCCAGACTGCCCTGCATCACCGCCAGCGGGTGGGCTCGGAATTCTTAGCCTTTTCCTTGCACCCCCAGTTGCGGGAGAATGTGAAGGAGGAGCTGTTGACGGGTCACGTTCCGCTGGACTTGACAATTTTCTCACCAGCAGGTCTTTGAACCTCTGCAGACTTGTGTCTGCCGGAAAGAGAGATAAAACGTAGGTTTTAAATCTAGGATCGAGCACGGTGGCCAAAATGCAGTGCTCTGATTTCAACAGATTGACCACCCGTGAATCCTGGTTAAGCGAATTAAGGGCTCCATCCACAAGTCCCACATGCCTAGAGGAATCGCTCCTCCTTCAATGTCTCCAGCTTCTTCTGCAAAAGCCTGATGAGGGGAATGACCTGACTCAGGCTGGCAGTGTCTGAACTGACTTCACGTGTGGCAAGTTCAAAGGGTTGCAGAACCTTGCACAACGTTGAAATCATTCTCCACTGCGCTTGAGTCAGGTGCATTCCCCCTCCTTTGCCTATATCGTAGGCAGATGTATAGGCTTGAATGGCCTTTTGCTGCTCCTCCATCATCTGAAGCATATAGAGGGTTGAATTCCACCTCGTTACCACCTCTTGCTTCAGATGATGGCAGGGCAGGTTCAGGACTGTTTGCTGGTGCTCCAGTCTTCGGCACGCGGTGGCTGAATGCCGAAAGTGGCCCGCAATTCTTCGGGTCACCGACAGCATCTCTTGCACGCCCCTGTCGTTTTTTAAATAATTCTGCACCACCAAATTCAATGTATGTGCAAAACATGGGACGTGCTGGAATTTGAACAGATGTAATGCACGCACAATATTGGTGGCGTTGTCTGATGTCACAAATCCCCAGGAAAGTCCAATTGGGGTTAGCTATTCTGCGATGATGTTCCTCAGTTTCCGTAAGAGGTTGTCAGCTGTGTGCCTCTTATGGAAAGCGGTGATACAAAGCGTAGCCTGCCTAGGAACGAGTTAGCGTTTGCGAGATGCTGCTACTGGTGCCGCCGCCGCTGTTCTTGCTGCGGGAGGCAATACATCTACCCAGTGGGCTGTCACAGTCATATATTCCTGAGTCTGCCCTGCTCCACTTGTCCACATGTCCGTGGTTAAGTGGACATTGGGTACAACTGCATTTTTTAGGACACTGGTGACTCTTTTTCTGACGTCTGTGTACATTTTCGGTATCGCCTGCCTAGAGAAATGGAACCTAGATGGTATTTGGTACTGGGGACACAGTACCTCAATCAAGTCTCTAGTTCCCTGTGAATTAACGGTGGATACCGGAAACACGTTTCTCACCATCCAGGCTGCCAAGGCCTGAGTTATCCGCTTTGCAGCAGGATGACTGCTGTGATATTTCATCTTCCTCGCAAAGGACTGTTGGACAGTCAGTTGCTTACTGGAAGTAGTACAAGTGGTCTTCCGACTTCCCCTCTGGGATGACGATCGACTCCCAGCAGCAACAACAGCAGCGCCAGCAGCAGTAGGCATTACACTCAAGGATGCATCGGAGGAATCCCAGGCAGGAGAGGACTCGTCAGACTGGACAGTGACATGGCCTGCAGGACTATTGGCTTTCCTGTGTAAGGAGGAAATTGACACTGAGGGATTTGGTGGTGTGGTTTGCAGGAGCTTGGTTACAAGAGGAAGGGATTTAGTGGTCAGTGGACTGCTTCCGCTGTCATCCAAAGTTTTTGAACTTGTCACTGACTTCTGATGAATGCGGTCCAGGTGACGTATAAGGGAGGATGTTCCTAGGTGGTTAACGTCCTTACCCCTACTTATTACAGCTTGACAAAGGCAACACACGGCTTGACACCAGTTGTCCGCATTTCTGTTGAAATAATTCCACACCGAAGAGGTGATTTTTTTTGTATTTTGACCAGGCATGTCAATGGCCATATTCGTCCCACGGACAAAGAGGTGTCTCCCCGGGTGCCTGACTTAAACAAACCACCTCACCATCAGAATCCTCCTTGTCAATTTCCTCCCCAGCGCCAGCAACACCCATATCCTCATCCTGGTGTACTTCAACAGTGACATCTTCAATTTGACTATCAGGAACTGGACTGCGGGTGCTCCTTCCAGCACTTGCAGGGGGCGTGCAAATGGTGGAAGGCGCAACCTCTTCCCGTCCAGTGTTGGGAAGGTCATGCATCGCAACCGACACAATTGGACTCTCCTTTGGGATTTGTGATTTAGAAGAACGCACAGTTCTTTGCTGTGCTTTTGCCATCTTAACTCTTTTAAGTTTTCTAGCAGGAGGATGAGTGCTTCCATCCTCAGGTGAAGCTGAACAACTAGCCTTGAACATAGGCCAGGGCCTCAGCCGTTCCTTGCCACTCCGTGTCGTAAATGGCACATTGGCAAGTTTACGCTTCTCCTCAGACGATTTTGATTTAGATTTTTGGGTCATTTTACTGAGCTTTTTTTTTGGGGATTTTACATGCTCTCTACTATGACATTGGGCATCGGCCTTGGCAGACGATGTTGATGGCATTTCATCGTCTCGCCCATGACTAGTGGCAGCAGCTTCAGCATGAGGTGGAAGTGGATCTTGATCTTTCCCTATTTTACCCTCCACATTTTTGTTCTCCATTTTTTAATGTGTGGAATTATATGCCAGTAATATATCAATAGCAATGGCCTACTACTATATATACTGCGCACAACTGAAATGCACCACAGGTATGGATGGATAGTATACTCGACGACACAGAGGTAGGTAGAGCAGTGGCCTACTGTACCGTACTGCTATATAGTATATACTGGTGGTCAGCAAACTGTGCAAAACTGAAATGCACCACAGGTATGGATGGATAGTATACTTGACGACACATAGGTAGGTAGAGCAGTGGCCTACTGTACCATACTGCTATATAGTATATACTGGTGGACAGCAAACTGTGCAAAACTGAAATGCACCACAGGTATGGATGGATAGTATACTTGACGACACAGAGGTAGGTAGAGCAGTGGCCTACTGTACCGTACTGCTATATAGTATATACTGGTGGTCAGCAAACTGTGCAAAACTGAAATGCACCTCAGGTATGGATGGATAGTATACTTGACGACACAGAGGTAGGTAGAGCAGTGGCCTACTGTACCGTACTGCTATATAGTATATACTGGTGGACAGCAAACTGTGCAAAACTGAAATGCACCACAGGTATGGATGGATAGTATACTTGACGACACAGAGGTAGGTAGAGCAGTGGCCTACTGTACCGTACTGCTATATAGTATATACTGTTGGTCAGCAAACTGTGCAAAACTGAAATGCACCACAGGTATGGATGGACAGTATACTTGACGACACAGAGGTAGGTAGAGCAGTGGCCTACTGTACCGTACTGCTATATAGTATATACTGGTGGACAGCAAACTGTGCAAAACTGAAATGCACCACAGGTATGAATGGATAGTATACTTGATGACACAGAGGTAGATAGAGCAGTGGCCTACTGTACCGTACTGCTATATAGTATATACTGGTGGTCAGCAAACTGTGCAAAACTGAAATGCACCACAGGTATGGATGGATAGTATACTTGACGACACAGAGGTAGGTAGAGCACTGCCCTACTGTACCGTACTGCTATATAGTATATACTGGTGGTCAGCAAACTGTGCAAAACTGAAATGCACCACAGGTATGGATGGATAGTATACTTGACGACACAGAGGTAGGTAGAGCAGTGGACTACTGTACCGTACTGCTATATATATAGTTATACTGGTGGTCAGCAAAATTCTGCACTGTCCTCCTACTATATACTACAATGCAGCACAGATATGAAGCGTTTTTCAGGCAGAGAACGTAGATATTTGCACTTGCAGCACACTGAGCACAGATATTTGCAGCACACTGAGCACAGATATTTGCAGCACACTGAGCACAGATATTTGCAGCACAATTTGCAGCCCACTGAACATAGAAACTGAGAGGACGCCAGCCACGTCCTCTCACGATCATCTCCAATGCACGAATGAAAAATGGCGGCGACGCGCGGCTCCTTATATAGAATACGAATCTCGCGAGAATCCGACCGCGGGATGATGACGTTCGGGCGCGCTCGGGTTAACCGAGCAAGGCGGGAGGATCAGAGTCTGCCCCGGACCCGTGTAAAAAGGGTGAAGTTCGGGGGGGTTCGGATCCCGATGAACCGAACCCGCTCATCACTAGTAAGCAGCATATATTTATACTGTATATGTATTACTCATCACTGTTTTATGTCACATAATGATCCATTAAACTGTAAAGCATTAACAACGCTTTTGTTATAAATAGAACAGAATACATATCCAGTTGTACATTATTCATCATCAATCTTTATTATCCACTTTTGAAGCCAGAAAGCAGCTCCACCATTCTCTCCACCCCCATGCCTGCTCTGAATGCTGCTTCTGTGCTGTCTGCATGATCCCTCTGTGCAGCACACAATAGTGTAGCACAGGCGCACGAGCACCCTGCAGATTGCAGTTGCAATAGCACTGGTCTTATTTTAGGTAAGATTCTCTGGCATTAACCTAATCACTGCCACGTGGAAAACATGACAGGTGGGTGACCATTCTAAAACCTTTCATTTCTTTTACTCCTCTCTCTCTCTAACAATGGATCCTGCTCTCGAAAGAGGAATTCCTCCTGCTGTGTGGGGTGTTATTCTCTTGCCTACTGTATAGGTACTGTACAGACGAGATTGCTGAAATAGAACATTCCTCCATGTTTGAGCTTTTTATTATAGGACAGAGGTTATATAATGCTATGTATTGCTGTCAGTGTAGCCCCAGTCTACACCATTTCACATGGCAGGCTTTGCGTATGTATTCCTTATGTGCATTCAAGTGGGTTATAGAAAATGTATTTGTCTCCTTCCGATTTCCCATCCATTCTTTCTCCCTCCTTTCATGCTTTTTCTACTGTGTCAAAACTCATTCCCAGTGCAGCTAAGCCCTCACACACATATATACCATTCCTCTTCTCTTCCTTAGTGATGCTCATACCTTTTTTTTTTTGCTTTTATCAGACAGCCTTCTCAGCCCTCCATCTCTCCTATCTATCTATAACCTCCTTTCTGTCCATACAGGATCTCTGTACTTTTAACCGTAGCCAGTGCGATGCTATGGATGAGTTTGTAGCCAAGGCGAAAGGTGATGAAGACAGTGATATACCGTTGGCCCAGGTGAGCCAGGACAGAGTTGTACCTTCACTGGCTCTCGCTGACTCAGGTAACACATCACATACTGTATACAGACAGAAATTTCTGACTAACTGTATCAATACATATGTTTGTTTTTCTCACTGCATTTACCCTGACACGTCTCAAAGAAAGATATTGTGTACATGCATCATCTAAAAGGAAAGGACATCACATAAAAAATAAATGAACAGAACTAATATTTATTTACTACCAAAAAGGAAATGCAGTGTATACAACGTATGCTGGAAATATAGCTAATGTCCATTAACTCAGGTAGGTAAATAGTATAGCACAACTTTTCTTTTATATACATATATATATATATCATATATACACAATCCGGCACTCACATAGATAATATTCAGTACCTGTGTGCCTTTGCAGAATGTTGTACAGTCACAGTTAAGAACAAAGGCCCTCATTCCGAGTTGTTCGCTCGCTAGCTGCTTTTAGCAGCATTGCACACGCTAGGCCGCCGACCTCTGGGAGTGTATCTTAGCTTAGCAGAATAGCGAACGAAAGATTAGCAGAACTGCTACTAAATAATTCCTTGCAGTTTCTGAGTAGCTCCAGACCTACTCCTAGATTGCGATCAGCTCGGTCCATTTAGTTCCTGGTTTGACGTCACAAACACGCCCTGCATTCGGCCAGCCACTCCCCCGTTTCTCCAGACACTCCCGCATTTTTACCTGACACGCCTGCGTTTTTTAGCACACTCCCGGAAAACGCTCAGTTACCACCCAGAAACGCCCCTTTCCTGTCAATCACTCACCGATCAGCAGTGCGACTGAAAAGCGCCGCAGGATCCACAGTAAAACTGCTAAGTTTTTAGTTAAATAACTAAGCACATGCACGCTGCGTACCATGCACATGCGCATTTAGCAACAAATCGCAGCATAGCGAAAATCGGCAACGAGCGAACAACTCGGAATGACCCCCAATAGTTCAAAGCAAAGCACGGCACTCCAGGATTTTTAAAACAGTTTGTATTGAAGATTAATACATCTCACCCAATGAGGCAATGATATGCACTAGGTCAATGCAGCATTTCGGAGTCACACTGGACCCCTTCTTCAGGACAATAGATGGGTGTACAAGACGTGAAAACACTAAAACAAACAAACATGAACACCTTCTTACATTTTAAAGCCCATCAAACACTGCGAGAGAGCCCGCGCCGGAGACCGGGGGTGTACAACTGCGAAGCCGGAAGTCGCGGCAAGATGATACCATCGCACGCTGCCGGTTACCATGACAACCTGGCAACTGTCCTCAAACTCCGGTCCCGGGCCACAACAACAGTTAAACAAAACAGTAACACAAATAGATAAATAAACAAAGCCCTCCAGACTCACATACACGTGAGCTCACTGTATCCATAATGGCCACTAATTATGATATATAGCAATAGAACACCATAATCTGTTATAAAGCACAAAGGTGCCATAAAGTGATTTAACTCATTATGACCAATATATGACACCGTAAACAGGTAAAAACATTTAAGACATTTAAGACAGAACCTGGCAGTATAGCAAAAACGCAATTTATTGCAGACCTATAACACAAAAAAAATTAATATCTATCCTACATCCTTTAATCTTAGAAGAGCGGAACAATCAAAACATATTCCAATACATTTTTTCATTAAGACCATTAGCCTGTAAAGAATTCAACTTGTAGATCCAGCGTGATTCGAGTCTGTGTAGGGCCTTAACCCTATCACCACCTCGCGGAAAAGGTGGTACATGGTCAATGATTTGATATTTAAAAACAGATAATGGGTGAGAGAGCGCTCGAAAATGTCTGGCCACCGGTAGGTCAGTATCCTTCACTTTTATTGCCAAATTGATAGATGAACGATGTAATCCCATCCTTTCCCTGAACGTCCGACTAGTTAACCCAACATACAGGAGTTTACAAGGGCATGTGATAAGGTAGATGAAGAACTTCGTGGTACACGTTACCACATGACGAATGTCGTATTTATGCTTAGTAACTGGATGGATGAATGAAGAACCTGTAACTAAGGGGGACATGTACTAAGCAGTAATAAAAGTGGAGAAGTAAGCCAGTGGAGAAGTTGCCCATGGCAACCAATCAGCTGCTCTGTATACTTTTATAGTATGCGAATTATAAATGTTACGTCAATGCTGATTGGTTGCCACGGGCAACTTCTCCACTGGCTCACTTCTCCACTTTTATCACTGCTTAGTACATCTCCCCCTAAATGCCCACAGGTGGTACATGAAGGGCATCGATAGCAGCCCGGACGTTTTAGTGTGTCCAAACAAGCCAGGGTTTGGTGAATAATTGGTGATGTCAGTTTTGACCAGCTGATCTCTCAAGCTTAATCCCCTCTTGTAGCACATCATGATCCGGGACTTATGAAACCCTGGCAGATATTTATCTGTATTGACGATAGGCCATAGTGCTTTAGTAGCTCTAGGGTAATAGGACTTGCTGTTGTAAATTTAGTAGTCCAGATAAATCTTTGTGTAGGATTTGGCTTCCTTGCAGGACCATTTAATTAGACATCACGGTTCATCTGCGTAACTTTATTCTTTGTTTAGTCAAGATGTTTCCAACTATATCCCCTAACCTTGAACTTGTCAACCACAACACCAAGCGCCTCGGACAGATGCTCGCGATTGCTGGTGATATGACCAATGTGTAGCATCTGTGAATATGGTAGTCATTTTTCAAAGTCGTCAGGTGATGGCTGCTAGCCTCTAGTAAAGTGTTACAGTCCGTGGGTTTGTAAAATGCAGATGATTCAAATCTTCCTGCAGTTAGGTGTACCATTACATCCTGATAGTTAACTTGTTGATGACTATAAGCATAAGTGAATTTAATTGGTGTGGGCAATGATCGAATCCATAATGATACACAGGGAGTTTACCCCCCTCCCCAGAGGAGGAACAAGTCATCTATATACCGTATGAACCAGATGATGTTCTGCTTATAAGTAGGTTCTTAAAAAAAAAATTCTGTTCCTGCTGAAACATATATACTTTTGCGTAGGCCGGGGACACGCTACTGCCCATGGCACAGCCAGCTAGTTGTAAATAGAATGCTCTGTCAAACAAGAAATAATTTCTTGTCAGCACTATGCAAAGAAGCTGTAAAAATAAGGCTTTATTAAAACAGAAATCTTTATCTAGGTTAGTAATGAATAATTCCATTGCTTGTAATCCCTCCTCATGGGGTATAGACGTATATAGGGATGATACATCCATGGTACAAAGTAATGTGCCTTCATCCAAATTCTCAAATTCTGCAATTTTTGTAAGAATGTGGTAGTGTCCTTTAAGTAAGTCACCCTGTTGGTCACATGTGGTTGTAGTAGTGAATCTAGCATCTCTGCCACCGGCTGGTATAGTGAACCCCTGGCAGAGACAATGGGTCTCCCAGGGGGGTTGGTCAAACTTTTGTGCATTTTAGGCAGTGTATAAAAGCATGGAGTATGGAGTAATCGGGTGTTCAGGGGTTAGAGCTTTGAAGGTCTTTTCATCAATCATATTGCTTGAAACAGACAATTTCAGAATACTAACTCCTGTTGAAAACGAGTTGTAGGATCACCCTCAAGTTTCTGATAAGTGTCCCTACATGACAGTTAGCGTACAATTTCCATTTTATATTGGCTCAGATCTTGAATCACCACACCCCCACCCTTATCCGCAGGCCGAATAACAATACTGGAATCCTGCCTAAGATCTTTAATGGCTTGTTTTTGTGCCATGGATAAATTTTGATTATTTTTTTTTGGAGTGGCGGTGTATCTTGTCACAGAATCATTTTGTTGTGTTTATGTAACACTCCATTAAACGGATCGTTGTGAATCGTGTTTGGTTGGTGCTGGAAGAATTCCTTTAGCCGTAATGTTCGCCCAAGATGGTGCAGGTCTGATTGCCATTCAAACATATTTTGATGGTTAGTAGGTACGAATGAGAGTCCTTTATTTAATACAGATTCCTCAACTGCAGTCAGTTGCCTAGATGATAAATTAAAGATCAATCTTGTTCTTCCTTGATGCCACTGCTTTTGAAGATCCTCTCATTTTGTCTGCCCCTCCTTGTTGGCTTGTGCTTGGAGGGATTACAAGCGATGGAATTATTCATTACTAACCTAGAGAAAGATTTCTGTTTTTATAAAGCCTTATTTTTACAGCTTCTTCGCTTAGTGCTTACAAGAAATTATCTCTTGTTTGATGGGGCATTCTATTTACAACTAGCTGGCTGTGCCATGGGCAGTAGCGTGGCCCCGGCCTACGCAAACGTATATATGTTCCAGCAGGAACAGAAATTTTTCTTTGATGAACCTACTTATAAGCAGAACATCATCTGGTTCATACGGTATATAGATGACTTGTTCCTCCTCTGCGGAGGGGGGTAAACTCCCTGTGTATCATGATGGATTTGATCAACAAGTTGCCCACGCCAATCAAATTCACTTATGCTTATAGTCATCAACAAATTAACTATCTGGATGTAATGGTAGACCTAACTGCAGGAAGATTGGAATCATCTGCATTTTACAAACCCATGGACCGTAACACTTTACTAGAGGCTAGCAGCCATCACCTGACGTCTTTGAAAAATGGACTACCATATTCACAGATGCTACGCATTGCTCATATCACCAGCAATCGCGAGCATCTGTACGAGGTGCTTGATGTTGTGGTTGACAAATTCAAGGTTAAGGGATAATAGTTGGAAACATCTTGACTAAACAAAGAATAAAGTTATGCAGTTGGACTGTGATGTCTTATTAAATGGTCCTGCAAAGAAGCCAGATCCTACACAAAGATTTATCTGGACTACTCAATTTACAACAGCAAGTCCTATTATCCCTAGACTACTAAAGCGCTATGTCCTATCGTCAGTACCGATAAAAATATGCCAGGGTTTCATAAGTCCCGGATCATGACGTGCTACAAGAGGGGATTAAGCTTGAGAGATCAGTTGGTCAAAACTGACATCACCAATTATTCACCCAACCCTGGCTTGTTTGGACACACTAAACGTCCGGGCTGCTATCAGTGCCCTTCATGTACCACCTGTGGGCATTTAGTTACAGGTTCCTCATTTATCCATCCTGTTACTAAGCATAAATACAACATTCATCATGTGGTAAAGTGTACCACGAAGTTCGTCATCTACTGTATCAGATGCCCTTGTAACCTTCTGCATGTTGGGTTAACAAGTCGGACGTTCAGGGAGAGGATGGGATTACATCGTTAATCTATCAATTTGGCAATAAAAGGGAAGGATACTGACCAACCGGTGGCCAGACATTTTCGTGCGCTCTCTCACCCGTTATCTGTTTTGAAATATCAAATTATTGACCATGTACCACCTTCTCCGCGAGGTGGTGATAGGGTTAAGGCCCTACACAGACTTGAATCACGCTGGATCTAAAAGATGAATTCTTTACAACCTAATGGTCTAAATGAAAAAATGTATTGGAATATGTTTTGATTGTTCCGCTCTGCTAAGATTAAAGGATGTAGGATAGATAGATAGATAGATAGATAAACAAAGCCCTCCAGACTCACATACACGTGGGCTCACTGTATCCATAATGGCCACTAATAATGATATATAGCAATAGAACCTGCCTTTTGAGAAAGACGCCCTGCTGGCGTTGAAACGCGTTAAGGAACACAGGTCACTCCGTGAGGATCAGTACCGCTGTGTACTTCAATCTCCCTCAGCAGCACCGTTCTTCATTCATCGCCGAGGCTCTGGTGTTCAACATTTCCCTGGCCAACGGGATAGCACCAGGGAGCAGGCATCGAAAGCTCCTGCCCAGCGTCAACAGGTGCATGTATTTCCATTCATCATTTCATTCGTTCATACTAGCTGAATAACGTATTCAATTTGTGCCATATGCAAAATTCTTTAAGCACACAACTGTGAGTTATCCATTTGGAAATCACCTTGCAGCTTTACATTTTAGTGTACACATTGAACTCTGCACAATCCGGGACCCTCTTGGTAATATTGGTAATCGAATCTCCATTATTTGTTTTTAATTGGTGCTAAAATCATATATCAGGTGTTTAGCCATATTATATTGTTTATCAACATTATTGTGATGTTTTAACATTGTATCACACCCCCGGGAGGTTGCTGTATTGTATTTTATTTACATTTAATAAATGTTTCTCATTATCTGATTGTCAAGCGCCACTTGGTTTTTTGTTACTTTGGAATTCTTTACAGCCTAATGGTCTTAATGAAAAAATTAATTGGAATATGTTTTGATTGTTCTGCTCTGCTAAGATTAAAGAATGTAGGATAGATATTAATTTTTTTAGTGTTATAGGTCTGCAATAAATTGCATTTTTGCTATACTGCCATGTTCTGTCTTAAATGTCTTAAATGTTTTAACCTGCTCCCAGTTTCATATATTGATCATAATGAGTTAAATCACTTTATGGCACCTTTGTGCTTTATAACAGATTATGGTGTTCTATTGCTATATATCATTATTAGTGGCTATTATGGATACAGTGAGCTCACGTGTATGTGAGTCTGGAGGGCTTTGTTTATTTATCTATTTGTGTTACTGTTTTGTTTGACTGTGATTGTAAGCCAGGGACCGGAGTCTGAGGACAGTTGCCGGGTTGTCATGGTAACCGGCAGCATGCGATAATGTCATCTTGCCGCGACTTCCAGGTTCGCGGTTGCACACCCCCGGTCTCCGGCGCGGGCTCTCTCGCAGTGTTTGATGGGCTTTAAAATGTAAGAAGGTGTTCATGTTTGTTTGTTTTAGTGTTTTCACGTCTTGTACACCCATCTATTGTCCTGAAGAAGGGGTCCAGTGTGACTCCGAAATGCTGCATTGTCCTGGTGCATATCATTGCCTCATTGGGTAAGATGTATTAATCTTCAATACATACTGCTTTAAAAATCCTGGAGTGTCGTGCTTTGCTATGAACTATTGCTCTTAACCGTGACTATATATATATATATATATATATATATATATATTTCTCATACGTCCTAGAGGATGCTGGGGTCCACTTCAGTACCATGGGGTATAGACGGTTCCGCAGGAGCCATGGGCACGTTAAGACTTTTCAAGGGTGTGAACTGGCTCCTCCCTCTATGCCCCTCCTCCTTACCTCAGTTTTAGAAATGTGCCCAGGCAGACTGGATGCACTCCAGGGGAGCTCTACTGAGTTTCTCTGAAAAGACTTAGGTTTTTTATTTTCAGGGAGAGCTGCTGGCACAGTCTCCCTGCTTCGTAAGACTAAGGGGGCAGAAGTAGGAACCAACTTCCTGAAAAGTTTCATCTCTGCTTCTGGCTGACAGGACACCATTAGCTCCTGAAGGGTACTGAATGCTAGCTGTGCCTAGATGCTCACTCCCACAGCACGCCGTCACCCCCCTTGCAGAGCCAGAAGTCAGAAGATAGGTGAGTGTTAGAAGACAGATCTTCAATTAAGGTGACGGCTAATGGTACCGCGCGGCTGGCGGGATTGCAGCGCGCCATACTGCCCACACAACACAGGCACTGCAGGGTGCAGGGCGTGGGGTGGGGGGTTGCCCTGGGCAGCATGAAACCTTTTAAAACTGGTGAAAAGGGGGCATAAGATGCCGAGGCAAAGCCCTACCCCGCCAGTATAAATAATAGTGTCAGAATCTCTGAGGAGAAATGCACCATTGCGTGGGCGGAGCTTCCTCCTCAGTCAGCCAGCACACTGCTCAGCGCTATTTTCTCTCTCCTCAGGCTGCAGAGACAACGCTGGTCCTCCTCCACTACTGAATACAAGTATCAGGGTGCAAAACAGGGGGGGGGGGGGCACAGTGAAATTGGTGCTTTACATTGTGTATTTACATGATAAAAAAGCGCTGTATGTCAGTGGGCATTTTATGTTTCACAGACATTGTGTTACTGGCTCTGGGTTTGTGAACTGGCTGCTCCTATCTGTGTCCTTCTGACAGATTTTACTGTGGGTCTGTCCCCTATAAGTCCCAGAGTGTATGTGGTGTGTTTGTGCACGTGTGTGACATGTCTGAGGCAGAGAGTTCTTCCCCTTAGGGAGACATTTTAGGGAAACAGAGTTGTAATGTGGTGGCGCTGCCGGCACACCATAAGCCTGAATGGGTGAAAGAAATACGTGATAGTGTGAATCATATCAGTAGGAGATTAGATAAGTCTGAGTCTCATGCAGAAAGCTGGAGAAAATCAGTTGAATATGTGATTTTTCAGGGTTCTGCTGTCTCATCCGCAGGCGACCCCTCTGGGTCACATAAGAGACCGTTTGCAAACATTGTACATACTGATACCAACACGGACTCTGATTCTTGTGTCGGCGATAGTGACTCCAGGGAGATAGATCATAAATTGGCAAAAAACATACAATATATAATTGTTGCTATAAAGGAGGTTTTAGAAGTTACGGAAGCCCCTTCTGTACCTCAGGAGAAGGCTTATTTCTATAAGGAAAAGAAATGTAAGGTAACTTTCCCTCCTTCCCAAGAGCTAAATACTCTTTTTGAGGGAGTGTGGGTGAATCCTGAAAAGAAATTTCATATTCCCAAAAGGATTCTGATTGCTTATCCTTTTCCTTTAGAGGACAGAAAAAGATGGGAGTCACCCCCGGTGTTAGACAGTGCACTGTCAAGGTTAACAAAAAAGGTGATTCTCCCTGCACCTGGGACGGCTTCACTAAAGGAGCCGGCAGACCGCAAATTGGAGACTACGTTAAAATCTATTTATGTGGCCAATGGTACGCTGCTCGGGCCCACCATTGCTTGCGCGTGGGTGAGTCGTGCTATTGAAAAATGGTCAGATAACTTGTCATCGGAAATTGACACGATTGATAGAGACGAGATACTCCTAACGTTAGGTAATATCAAAGAAGCTGCCGCATACATGCTGGAAGCTATGAAGGATATTGGACTCTTGGGTTCAACAGCCGCTACCATGGCAGTATCGGCTCGGAGGGCGTTGTGGATTCGCCAGTGGAATGCTGATGCAGATTCCAAAAGAAATATGGAGGCTCTCCCGTATAAAGGTGAGGCCTTATTTGGTGATGGGCTGGATGCGTTAGTCTCGGCGGCTACCGCAGGTAAGTCGACATTCTTGCCTTATGCTCTGGCACCGGTGAAAAAGACACATCACTCTCACATGCAGTCCTTTCGGCCCAACAAATACAAAAAGGCCAAAGGTTCCCCCTTCTTTGCAGGTAGGGGAAGGGGAAAAGGAAAGAAATCCTCAGCGTCTCCAGGATCCCAGGAGCAGAAGTCAACCCCTACTTCTGCCAAATCTGCAGCATGACGCTGGGGCTCCCTTGCGGGAGTCCGCTCAGGTGGGAGCACGTCTGAAGCTTTTCAGTCAAAGTTGGATTCAATCTGGCCTGGACCCATGGGTTTTACAAATAGTGTCCCATGGGTACAAACTGGAGTTTCAAGATGTTCCCCCATGCCGATTTTTCAAATCGACCTTGCCAGCTTCTCTTCCAGAAAGAGAAGCAGTAACAACGGCAATTCAAAAATGATGTCAGGATCAGGTCACTGTCCTGGTACCCTTGTCACAACAAGGAGAAGGTTTTTATTGAAGACTCTTTGTAGTTCCGAAGCCAGACGGCTCGGTGAGACCGATTTTAAACCTGAAAAATCTGAATCTCTACCTGAAAAGGTTCAAGTTCAAGATGGAATCCTTGAGGGCAGTGGTTTCCAGTCTGGAGGAGAGGGACTTCATGGTGTCAGTAGACATAAAGGATGCTTACTTGCATGTTCCCATTTATCCTCCTCACCAAGCTTATCTGAGATTCGCAGTACAGGATTGCCATTACCAGTTCCAGACGTTGCCATTCGGTCTCTCCATGGCACCGAGGGTATTCACCAAGGTGATGGCGGAGATGATGGTCCTCCTTCGTCAAAAAGGAGTCAATATAATTCCTTATCTGGACGATCTCCTGATAAAGCGAGATCCAGGGAACAGTTGGTGCAGGACATCGCACTCTCCCTGTCAATACTCCAACAACACGTACAAAAGAAGTTGATGGGGTGCGCTGTCAAAAGCCACTGGTGTGGGGGATGGTAAATCCCCAAAACAATGTAGATACAGAAAAAAACAGGATTCACCAGCGCTCTGTTGCTCATAGGGGTATATCACCCAGCTTTATTTAATAAATATATAGTATAATTAATAATATGGAGTCTAAAAAAGGACGGTAGGTTTAAGTTGAAAAAATGATGAATATATTATATATTTAATCAGAACAATGTCTAAAAACACAGATGTCTTTCACAGATATATAAGAACATAATAAAATAAAATAAAATTTCATGGGTCATGACACATTCACTTATTCCCTCAGGAGAAATAAATCATACCCCAGCTAGGACTCCCTCCGGAATTAAGTCCACACTGACAAATTGAAGAATAGTAGGATGATGGAGTTCAGTAAGTCCCTTTTAAGCACAACAGTGCAAGCTTTTTCATGCAAATAGGGATACCTCCAGTTCCTCCACAGGTGGTGATGTCCAAGGGAAAACTGTCCAATTGGTGCCGTCTGGGTAGAATTGAAGAATGTCTCCAGTGATGCTGAGTTTTTTTTTTAGAAGTGTCCAACAATCTCGTCTCAATGCGTTTCGCTGGTGTTGACAGCCAGCTTCCTCAGGAGTGAATGATGGAGTCTGACCCAGGACTCCTTATAAACCCTAAGCAATTAATAAAATTCAAGACATCTGGAATTCAATTAATTCAACAAACCTAACCGTCCAAATAAGTGTGTAAAAAGTGTATCATGGCCCTCATTCCGAGTTGTTCGCTCGCAAGTGAATTTTAGCAGATTTGCTCATGCTAAGCCGCCGCCTACTGGGAGTGAATCTTAGCATCTTAAAATTGCGAACGATGTATTCGCAATATTGCGATTACACACCTCGTAGCAGTTTCTGAGTAGCTTCAGACTTACTCGGCATCTGCGATCAGTTCAGTGCTTGTCGTTCCTGGTTTGACGTCACAAACACACCCAGCGTTCGCCCAGACACTCCCCCGTTTCTCCGGCCACTCCTGCGTTTTTTCCGGAAACGGTAGCGTTTTTTCCCACACGCCCATAAAACGGCTTGTTTCCGCCCAGTAACACCCATTTCCTGTCAATCACATTACGATCGCCAGAACGATTAAAAAGCCGTGAGTAAAAATCCTAACTACATAGCAAATTTACTTGGCGCAGTCGCAGTGCGGACATTGCGCATGCGCATTAAGCGGAAAATCGCTGCGATGCGAAGATTTTTACCGAGCGAACAACTCGGAATGAGGGCCAAGATTCACATTAGAATTGGTCTCACATGTAGATGCATATAATATATCAAAACGAAATCTAAAATTCATTAAAAAATGCATACTTTGTTTGATAAAATTCATAAGGTCTGGTCATGTGACCCTACATCGTCACATGACCCGATTATATCATTCTCATTAGTGTATTCAGGTCAGATGACCAGTCTGACCTGAATTTACAGAGGGTAGGGCGGAAGCGCTAGCGCCAGCCATGGGCGGAACCGCACTCGCCAGGATGCACCCACGGCCATGCCCCCCCCCACCGCGCGGCCCATAGCGCCGATCCACGTGACTTAGCACGTGACCGGCATCCGGACGCCGCACCATGGCAACGCGGCCGCGGGCACAACAACAAACGCAGTCAAACCAAGGCCAGCGCGTGCACGTCAGCCCAACACTCAATAGATAAATAAAGAGATTCCTCTAGATTTTAGATATTATCAGATCATTATGTAAGCGTATATATATATATACACAAGTGTAAAACTTTATACAATACATACACCATTGTTTATCTACATGAAAAGGATAAAAGTGTGTCCATATATATATAGAAATATGGAAAATCGGTACTCTTAGATTGGTCAATAATAAATGAGCAATACATATAATATATACATGTGTTAATCACAAGCTAATATCTCAATTATAACAACCTGTGAGATATAAAGATATTAAGTAACTCCACTGTGTTGATCTTTGAGTATGGTATTAAATTACGTAGTATCCTCAAAATGCCCCACCAGAGATAGATGGGGATATGATAACAATGATAAGGGTAAGGAGGGAATAAGACACAGAAATATATTGAAGTTGACATTATCCATATAGTGCATTGAGAAGAAATATTCTTTTGACAAATAAAAAGATCAAATTGAGATCCATAAACATAACCTCTAGTTTGATAATGATAGAAAGAAAAAAAAAAAAAAGAAGGGGAATAATAAAAGGAATAGACTGTTTGATCTAGATCACTGAGTTGAGTTCTATAGCTTCGTTGAGTCCATCAGGATGTAAAGAATTACACTTCAACATCCAGTATATCTCTCTAGTACATCATTTATTAAAGCGGTCACCACCCCTGGCCGTTGGTGCAACCGATTCCAAAGACACTATGGTAAGGCTACTCGGATCATTAGAATGTATTTCATTGAAATGCCGTGATACACTGTGTGTATTACAGTTTTTCATGATATTACAACGGTGTTCCATGAACCTAGTATGGAGAGATCTCGTAGTTCTTCCGACGTAGCATAGACCACAGCCACATTTAAGAAGATAGATGACGAATTTTGAGTCACAATTCATAAAAGATTGCAGTGTGTACTCTTCATTGGTCAAAGGTAAATTTATCGATGTGGTTTTTCTAGGCATGTGAGAACACATAGTGCATCTTGTCTTGCCACATCTATAGAAACCACATGGTCTCTGCACTAGCCAGCTGTGATCTGAAAGCTCGGTATTAACTTTGTTTGTTCTAAGGTGACTCTGTGCTAATATCGTTTTTAAAGTCTTATTTTTCTTGTAAATTACCTGTATATTATTTGGTAATGAATTTTCCAAAGTCGCAGTTGGAACCAACGACAAGATTGTCCTTTTTAGGGTTGATTCTGGACACAGAAGTACAGAAAGTATTTCTTCCAGTGGAAAAGGCTCTGGAAATCCAGAAAATGGTAAAACAAATATTGAAACCAACAAGCGTGTCGATCCATCAATGCATTCGGTTGTTGGTGAAAATGGTAGCGGCCTACGAGGCCATACAGTTTGGCCGATTTCATACCAGAGTATTCCAGTGGGACCTGTTGGACAAGTGGTCCGGATCCCACCTACACATGCACCGGAAGAAAATCCTGTCATCCAAAGCCAGGATTTCGCTCCTGTGGTGGCTACACAGTTCTCACCTACTAGAGTGCCGCAGGTTCGGGATTCAGGACTGGGTCCTGGTAACCACGGATGCAAGTCTCTGAGGCTGGGTAGCTGTCACACAGGGGGAAAGCTTCCAAGGAAAATGGTCAAGTCAGGAAGCCTGCCTTCACATAAACGTTCTGGAATTGAGAGCCATTTACAATGGCCTTCTACAAGCGGTACATCTTCTTCAAGATCATCCCGTGCAGATCCAGTCGGACAATGTAACAGCAGTCGCGTACATAAACAGGCAAGGCGGAATGAAAAGCAGAGCAGCAATGGCAGAGATGACAAGGATTCTCCTCTGGGCAGAAAGGCATGTAAGAGCTCTGTCAGCAATTTTCATTCCGGGAGTGGACAACTGGGAAGCAGACTTCCTCAGCAGACGAGATCTCCATCCAGGAGAGTGGGGCCTCCACCAAGAAGTCTTCGCAGAGGTGACAAGTCTTTGGGGAGTTCCTCAAGTAGACATGATGGCTTCAGAGATATTGTTCCCGGTCGAGAGACCCTCAAGCAATAGCAGTTGATGCACTGGTGACCCAGTGGGTGTTTCGGTCGGTATATGTTTTCCCTCCACTTCCACTGATTCCAAAAGTTCTCAAAATAATAAGAAGAACAAGAGTTCGAGCAATCTTCATTGCCCCAGACTGGCCAAGGAGGGCTTGGTATCCAGATCTTCAGGAGTTGCTCATAGAATATCCTCGGCCTCTTCCTCCTCGCGAGGACCTGCTGCAGCAGGGGCCGTGTGTGTATCAAGACTTACCGCGGCTACGTTTGACGGCATGGCTGTTGAGCGCCGGATCCTAGCCCGAAAGGGTATTCCCAAGGAAGTCATCCCCACTCTTATTCAGGCCAGGAAAGGTGTAACATCTAAACATTACCACCGTATTTGGAGAAAATATGTGTCTTGGTGTGAATCCAAGAAGGCTCCTACGGAAGAGTTTGAGTTGGGATGTTTTCTCCATTTTCTGCAGGCTGGTGTGGATGCGGGCCTTAGATTGGGGTCAATCAAGGTCCAGATTTCGGCCTTATCAGTTTTCTTTCAAAAACAATTGGCCTCCTTTCCAGAAGTTCAGACCTTCGTGAAAGGGGTTCTGCACATCCAGCCTCCATTTGTGCCTCCAGTGGCACCATGGGACCTTAATGTGGTGTTGCAGTTCCTTCAATCGGATTGGTTTGAACTTCTGCAGGAGATAGAATTGAAGTTTCTCACTTGGAAAGTGGTGATGCTTTTGGCCTTGGCATCCGCAAGGCGGGTGTCTGAGTTGGGGACCTTGTCTCACAAGAAGCCCTTACCTGATCTTCCATGAAGATAGGGCAGAGTTGAGAACTCAACAACATTTTCTTCCAAAGGTGGTTTCATCTTTCCACATAAACCAACCTATTGTGGTGCCAGTGGCTACTGACACTTTCACTGAGTCAAAGTCTCTAGATGTGGTTAGAGCTTTGAAGATTTATGTCGCAAGAACAGCTCGGATATGGAAAACAGAGGCTCTGTTTGTCCTGTATGCTCCCAACAAGATTGGGTGTCCTGCTTCTAAGCAGACTATTGCGCACTAGATCAGAGGTACGATTCAGCACGCTCATTCTACGGCAGGATTGCCGATACCGAAGTCGGTGAAGGCCCATTCTACTAGGAAGGTGGGCTCATCCTGGGTGGCTGCCCGGGGCGTCTCGGCTTTACAACTTTGCCGAGCAGCTACTTGGTCAGGGTCAAACACATTTGCTAAATTTTATAAGTTTGACACTTTGGCCGATGAGGACCTCAAGTTTGGTCAATCGGTGCTGCAGAGTCATCCGCACTCTCCCACCCGTACTGGAGCTTTGGTATAACCCCATGGTACTGAAGTGGACCCCAGCATCCTCTAGGAGGTATGAGAAAATAGGATTTTAATACCTGCCGGCAAATCCTTTTCTCCTAGTCCGTAGAGGATGCTGGGCACCCGCCCCAGTGCGTACTTTACCTGCAGTTTTGTTCTTTATAGTTACACAAGTTGTGTTTAATTTGTTTTCAGCATGTTGCGTGTGTCATGTTGCCATGTTGTGCGGCATGGTTGAGGTGTGAGCTGGTATGAATCTCACCATTAGTATAAAAGTAAATCCTTTCCTCGAAATGTCCGTCTCCCTGGGCACAGTTCCTATAACTGAGGTCTGGAGGAGGGGCATAGAGGGAGGAGCCAGTTCACACCCTTGAAAAGTCTTGAAGTGCCCATGGCTCCTGCGGAACCATCTATAACCCATGGTACTGAAGTGGACCCAGCATCCTCTACGGACTAGGAGAAAAGGATTTACCGGTAGGTATTAAAATCCTAATATATATATATATATATATATATATATATCTATATCTAAAGAAAAAGACAGAGAGGGCGCTCCATAGTGCAGTAAAGTTTAATTCATAAAAGCACAGAACTCTTGTTAAAATCACAACGTTATTGCTCATACCAAAACAACCTCCGCTGTGGGCTTAATACCACATGATTTAAAACATAAATATCCCCAGCCGTACTGCAAACCTCCGGTAATCATCCAGGACAGGACCTCAAACTCGTGCCGCTGGACCGCCATCAACAGTCGCCGCACGCCGGGACACCGTCACTCGCCGATACCAGGGAAAGCAGGAGGGGGCTCGATCGCACACGTCAGCAGGCCACGACCCTACGCGTTTCGTCACAGACTTCGTCAGAGGGCTGTCCTGCTGTCCGTGTGCTCATCCTTTTACAACCGGCTACCGCCAATCAGCTACTTAATTCCACTTTCATCATTTACATATTTACAATGTATCCGTGGTGGACTTATTATACCAATGTGTTTAATAACGCATACATGACTTCATTCCCAAAAAATAGCAATTTAAATGCATAAATAAAGCTTTTTATCCTTTTTTTCTTACATATAAGAAGAAACCATTTAAAAGGCAATCATTAGTTTTTACCTCAGCATTCCAGCCCACACCTGATTAATCTAACCAGGCCAGTACACACATATTTCTAAAAAGACTTTCATTTGGCAAAAATAGCTACATTAGTAGCCTCTAAAACCAGTCTAGCATGGATACATTTTACACATAAAAACACTGCATCATATATTGTTACATTCTATCACCATCTTAATACCGCTTCTGTTTAAAGCAATTTTGTTGGTAGTTATATACTATTCATAGCGTTTTTTGTGGAAATGAAAAAATAATAAATAAAATGTCAGAATTAAACATGAACAAATATAAAACTGAGGAAAAAAGGAATATGTTATACATGAAATTATATTCACATATTTCAATCTTATCAATTCCTAACATATATAGACAGTATGATATAGAGATGGCCAAACATTTTTATATATATGCCACCAAAAAACAAGAGGAATAGGAAGTAAAAGCACCAACAACAAACTATAAACACGAAAGGTGCTATCTTTCCTCAATGTCTGGAATTAAATATACAGACAGCATGATATAAAGATGACCAAACAACCTTACATCTATACCACCAAAAAACGAGAAAGATAAGACATAAAAATAGGAAATAAAAGCACCAGCAAACCATAACCACAAAGGGTAGGATAGAGAAATATGAAGAACAGTCGAATATATACACAGAGAGATTTAATGAACGAGGATATCCAGGTGAATTGGTAGAAAGAGCAAGGTGTAAGGCTAGAAGTAGAACTAGATATGAATTATTGGTATATAAGCAAAAAAAGAAATGGGGAAGTGATGACTCTAAAGTAATTTGTCCTTTTAGCACTCAGTATAATGATGCAAATAAACAGATAGAAAATGTGGCATATTTTGCAAATGGACCCTGTGCTGGGGAAATCCCTTCCGGATAGACCCACTGTTGTATATAGGAAGGCAAAGACAATAAAAAGTATGGTTTCAAAAAGTTGTTTACAAAAGTTACCAGAAGTTAATGAGCAAAATAAGAACAAAATGTTTGGGAATATCAAGGGATTCTTTCCTTGTGAATCTTGTAAAGTATGTCCACAGGGAGAAAAGGGTGCAAAATATTTTGAAGAAAACTTGACTAATAAACAACACCCGATTACATCCTTTATTAATTGCAATTCTTCATATATTATCTATATGCTTACTTGCCCTTGTAGGCTAAAGTACATAGGTAAAACAAAAAGGTCATTAAAAATCAGGATCCTAGAACATTTAAGAAATATTAAAAATGGTGTTACAAATCATAGTGTTCCCAGACTTTCAAATGTGTCATAATAGTGACCCTAAGGGTTTGAAGTTTAAAGGGATTGAGCAAGTGTTGCAGGATCAAAGAGGAGGGAATCGGGATAGGAAATTGATTAAAAGAGAAACCTATTGGATAGTAACACTAGATACTTTAATACCAAAAGGGTTAAATGAAAATTATGAGCTCACTCCATTCATTGAGGAAAGATAGTACCCTTTGTGGTTATGGTTTGCTGGTGCTTTTATTTCCTATCTTTATGTCTTATCTTTCTCGTTTTTTGGTGGTATAGATGTAAGGATGTTTGGTCATCTTTATATCATGCTGTCTGTATATTTAATTCCAGACATTGAGGAAAGATAGCACCTTTCGTGTTTATGGTTTGTTGGTGCTTTTACTTCCTATTCCTCTTGTTTTTTGGTGGCATATATATAAAAATGTTTGGCCATCTCTATATCATACTGTCTATATATGTTAGGAATTGATAAGATTGAAATATGTGAATATAATTTCATGTATAACATATTCCTTTTTTTCCTCAATTTTATATTTGTTCATGTTTAATTCTGACATTTTATTTATTATTTTTCATTTCCACAAAAAAACGCTATGAATAGTATATAACTACCAACAAAATTGCTTTAAACAGAAGCTGTATTAAGATGGTGATAGAATGTAACAATATATGATGCAGTGTTTTTATGTGTAAAATGTATCCATGCTAGACTGGTTTTAGAGGCTACTAATGTAGCTATTTTTGCCAAATGAAAGTCTTTTTAGAAATATATGTGTACTGGCCTGGTTAGATTAATCAGGTGTGGGCTGGAATGCCGAGGTAAAAACTAATGATTGCCTTTTAAATGGTTTCTTCTTATATGTAAGAAAAAAAAGGATAAAAAGCTTTATTTATGCATTTAAATTGCTATTTTTTGGGAATGAAGTCAGTTATGCGTTATTAAACACATTGGTATAATAAGTCCACCACGGATACATTGTAAATATGTAAATGATGAAAGTGGAATTAAGTAGCTGATTGGCGGTAGCCGGTTGTAAAAGGATGAGCACACGGACAGCAGCCAGCCCTCTGACGAAGTCTGTGACGAAACGCGTAGGGTCGTGGCCTGCTGACGTGTGCGATCGAGCCCCATCCTGCTTTCCCTGGTATCGGCGAGTGACGGTGTCCCGGCGTGCGGCGACTGTCGGTGGCGGTCCAGTGGCACGAGTTTGAGGTCCTGTCCTGGATGATTACCGGAGGTTTGCAGTACGGTTGGGGATATTTATGTTTTTAATCATGTGGTATTAAGCCCACAGCGGAGGTTGTTTCAGTACGAGCAATAACGTTGTGATTTTAACAAGAGTTCTGTGCTTTTATGAATTAAACTTTACTGCACTATGGAGCGCCCCCTCTGTCTTTTTCTTTAGATGTCCTTCTCCCGTGGAATTCCGGGCTATATGTGACGGTGGGGAGCAGCGGTTCTATAAAGAAAGGAACACTAGTGCATTCACTCCCTATTTTTTATAGGAGTAGTGACTTTAAGGTTTTAAAGTGGAAGAGACTGATCCTTGTTGTGATTTACTGAGCGCACCTGATTCTATATTTTTTTAGATGTTATATATATATAGATAGATAGATAGATAGATAGATATACACACACACACACACACACACACACACACACACACACACACATATATATACACACACACACACACACACACACACACTACTGTGCAAAAGTTTTAGGCAGGTTTTAATTCTCCCCCATAGAGGTTAACATTAGACTTTAGTTATATAGGAGATACATATAATATATTTACTAGCTGCAATGCCTGGCACCGCTGGGCTAGAAGTTGGTGATAACGAAGGAAGTCGAGTTACTCTTCTTCCTGCCAGGACACTCTTCCATGTACCTTTTAAAAAATATTTGCTTCCTTCTTAACAGGTGTCAAGTTGCACTTACCTGCCTGCTCAGACATGCAACGCCCCCTTACAGAGGAGCTGCGAGACAGGAGGGGACTGGAGCTAATCACAGCCACTGTAAATCCACAGGTTAGATAAAAGTACACACACGATTAGCAGAAACAACAATTTATTCATAAGCACTGTCGTTTGTTACAGTATGGTAATAACAGGGTTGACTGTTAGGTAACTGCAAACAGTTCAATGACAGGGCTTCTGTAAATTTGAAGAAATGTGTGTCCAGTAGAAGTGAAGGCCAGTGAAGTAAATGGCTGAGGAGGCACTGGCTAGTACCAGAGCCAGAGTTACACACAATATATGAGCACAAGGGTGCATGTGGATATTATACACAGGTGCAGCAGTATACTGCTAGAAATTTGGTGAGTTTTTATTAGAGATGTGAGGAAAAGGTAGGCAGGGGAGGCACTGCCTCATCTACCATAGACTTTTTACTGCATAGTTTTGACTATAAAAATTACTAGAATAATACATAGAAGATATTTATAATATTTTCTTTCTATTTTTCATATACTTTATACAGTATATGGTCAAAACTCTGGCATATACTGGAGTATGACAGGAAAGGCTCTACCTCACCTCACCGCACCACACATCAAAGCAGTGTAGCCATAGAAATCTGTTTTAACAATATCCTGCTTACCCTTTAACAACCCAGAATCTCTCTCCCCTCTTGTTTAAGCAAATGGATCACTATGGTTGCCTTTAAAAGTAACGCTACGAAATAGAAGGCTGTTTTACTGAATGTCTCCCTTCATGATGCGCCCAAGATCACCTCCCAATATAATTTTAAGTGGCAGAAGACAAAATTAAAGCACCTTGGGATCTATATATTATATGTTCCTGCTCAAGGGAATTTATCTGGTTTGTTTGCCAAAACAAAATCAGATCTCCTTTCCTGGCGCTCCCTAGAATTTTATGACTGGGCTGTATGATCAGCCAAATCTCATCCTAACCCTCTGTCTCACGTTCGGTCTACCTCATCTGTGTCACCCCTGTCTGTCTGCCCCTCCTATTAAGGCCCATATACACGGGAGAGATGTGTGCTGAGCGAACCGCTCAGCACACATCTCTCCCGCCGCTCAGCACAGCGCAATGTGTGCTGAGCGATGCGGGGGAGGACGGGGGGCCGCTCATTTCACCCAGCAGGTGCATGCAGGCCAATCTAGCTCCGGCGATAGTGATGTGCGGGGCCGCGCATCGTTATCGCTGTTGGGGGACACACGAGTGATCTGTGCTTAAAATCTAAGCAATCTAGACAGATAGAATGTAAGCTCTCACGAGTAGGGCCCTGTTCCCTCATGTGCTCATCCATTTCTCACTTTAATAATCCTCAGCTGCCCAAATCCTGCAGTTTTTTGGCCACCTTGAAACTTATCTCTATGTCGTCTACTGGTGTAGTTATGCTTAGTTACCCTGTACTTGTCTTGTCTTCAACTGTAAGTCGCTGTTTTCCTGTTTTGATTATGTGCATATGTACTCTGTCATCGGGCGCTGCGGAACTCTTGTGGCGCTATATAAATAAAGGATGATAATAATAATAATAATAATAATAATAATAATAATATGATAGAGGTTAAAATAAAAAAAATACTCTATAAACTCTTCTACCACTTCCATGTCCACCCCATTAGAGTCCTCTTGCCTGAGCTTTCTGCTCAACAGTCGGGTCGCGGCACCCATTAACCACCCTAGTTATAGGGGATTTTTCTCTCGTTCAGACGCGTAAAGAAAATCCCCCAATAAGTGCTGTCAGCGGGCTCACTACCGGGTGTCACAACTGAGGGCCTGAGCTGACGGGAGGCAGCCTCAGTTGTAGGGGCTGAGATGTACCGGAACCTGGGAGGTTGTATCAGACCCCTGGACATGTAAGTAACATGAATAATAACTGCCCGAAGGCGTGACCACGACAACTTGGATAAAAGTCAATGATGTTTATTATGACAACTCCGCAACACAGCAGCAGTAAAAGAAAACGTAAAAGTCAGCAAAGAATAAATACAGTTCCTGGGTACTACAGGATGGCAGGAGCCACAGGGCACTGGTAGTGTGAGATAGTTCTTATGATCTTCTAGATGGAAAGTCCTTACCAGGCCTGACTGTAGCAATGGAGATAACCCAGGATTGTGCCAGCTGGTGTTCCAGGAAAAGCTGGGTTGCTGAAGATAAAACAGCTGCTGTGGATACTGGCTGGAACCAGACTGTTGTTAGCACGGAGTGGATACTGGCTGGAACCAGTTAAATCATAAATGAACTTGGGAGCGATGAAATATGAACTGAAATGTAGAACTTGAGAGCGGAGAAATAATAATACCGGTGGAGAGTGGTAAAGTGTAGAAAGGACACCGGCCCTTTAAGGGAAGCTGTAGCTGGAAACAGATGAATCCACAATGGGTTGGAGAGTCAGGCTACACCGCAGGTGGAATGCTGGTGCGGGTCTCTATGGTGGAAGTCTTGAGACAGGAGCTGGAACCTGGAAGACAATCACAGGAGAGAGACAAACAGGAACTAGGTTTGACAACCAAAGCACTGACGCCTTCCTTGCTCAGGCACAGTGTATTTATACCTGCAGCAAGGAAGGGATTGGCTAGGCAATTATGCAGATTAACAATACTGACAACAGATTGGAGGAAATGATCAGCTGACAGAATCCAAGATGGCTGCGCCCATGCAGACACTTGGAGGGAAGTTTGGTTTGTAATCCATGTGGTAATGAAAACAGTAATGGCGGCGCCGGCCACTGGAGACAGGAGACGCCAGGCTGACAAGTGCACATCCAACCACGCGGACACAGCGGAGGCCGCGGCTGACGTAATCGCCACTCTGACACTCTGCATGCAGAAGCTCAGGGACGGCGGCGGAGGCCGCGGGAGACGCCATGCCAGATGTAATAAGGCGTTACTGTGACAGCGTCTCAGAGAGACAGGAGAGGATGCAGGAATGTGAACATTAGGATAACAGATGGGATCCGGTCCTGGAGCGCTGAGCCAGCCTTAGGAGGCATCTGATGGGTAAGAAATGGCGTCCAGATACCCGGATCGTGACAGCACCCCCCCCTTTAGGAGTGGCCCCAGGACACTTCTTTGGCTTTTGAGGAAACTTGGAATGGAATCTCCGGACCAAGGCAGGAGCATGGACATCAGAAGCATTGGTCCATGAACGTTCCTCAGGGCCGTAACCCTTCCAGTCAATAAGATACTGTAGTTGACCGTAACGGTGACGTGAGTCCAGGATCTTGGCCACTTCATACTCAACGCCTCGTTGAGTTTGGACTTTCGGAGTTGGAGGAAGTGAGGAATGAAACCGATTCAAGATCAGCGGTTTCAACAGGGAAACATGGAATGTCCTGGGTATTTTTAAGAAGGGAGGCAACTGGAGTCTGTAAGCAACAGGATTGATGACTTGTTCAATCTTGAAAGGACCGATATAGCGAGGTGCAAACTTCATACTGGGAACTCTTAACCTCAAATTCTTCGTGGATAACCATACCCGATCACCCACCTTGAGAGCAGGAACTGCTCGACGCTTCTTATCCGCAAACTTCTTGTACCTGAACGATGCCTTGAGCAGAGCTGATCGTACGCTCTTCCAGATATTGGCAAACTGATGCAAGGTGATATCCACTGCGGGAACAGAAGTTGCTGGAAGCGGTTGGAACTCAGGAACTTTAGGGTGGAATCCAAAGTTAGTGAAGAATGGTGTTGAAGCAGATGAAGAATGATACTGGTTGTTATGACAGAACTCGGCCCAGGGAAGTAATTGAACCCAGTCATCTTGAGAGGAGGACACATAGATGCGGAGGAAGGCCTCCAAGTCCTGAGTCACCCTCTCGGTTTGACCATTGGTCTGAGGATGGTAAGCCGTGGAAAACTTTAGCTTGACTTGGAGGACTTGACATAAACTTCGCCAGAATTTGGCTGTGAATTGAACTCCTCGATCTGAGATAATTTCTTCAGGAAGACCGTGGAGTCGGAAGATCTCTTGTATGAATACTTGAGCCAACTTGGAAGCTGACGGAAGACCGGTGAGAGGAATGAAGTGTGCCATCTTGGTGAACCGGTCAACTACCACCCAGATGGTATTGAACTTGTTGCACATGGGTAAGTCTGTAATGAAATCCATCGACAAGTGGGTCCATGGTCGACGGGGAACGGATAGTGGAACCAGTTGCCCCGCAGGCGACTGGCGGGATACTTTATGTTGGGCACACTTTGGGCAAGATGCAATAAACTCCAAGACGTCCTTTTTCAGAGTTGGCCACCAATAGGACCTAGAGATAAACTCCAGGGTTTTTTGGATACCTGTATGTCCGGCAAAACGGGAAGCATGGGCCCAATGCATGAGCTTCTTCCTTAGCATCGGCTTCACAAAGCTTTTCCCTGATGGGGGCGTAGAGTCCATCCCTACCGTGGAGAATGCCAACGGATTTATAATAGGATGCTTGTCTGAAGACTCTGACTCATTTTCTTGCTCCCATGAGCGGGAAAGGGCATCGGCCTTGCGATTCTGAGAGCCCGGACAGAACTGGAGTTTAAAGTCGAACCTGGAAAAGAAAAGTGCCCATCTGGCCTGACGAGGGTTGAGACATTGTGCGCCCTTTAGGTATAAAAGGTTCTTGTGGTCTGTAAGTATGGTGATTGAATGAGAAGCTCCCTCCAACAGATACCTCCACTCTTCTAGAGCGAGCTTGATGGCTAGCAACTCCTGGTCGCCAATGGCATAGTTGCGCTCAGCTGGGGAGAACTTCCGGGAGAAGAAACTGCAAGGGTGTAAATGGCCATCTTTAGCCCTCTGAGATAACACCGCTCCTACTCCAACGGAGGAGGCATCCACCTCTAAGATGAAAGGAGAGTCGATGTCAGGCTGTTTCAGAACAGGCGCAGAGATGAACCTTTGTTTTAAAAGATGAAATGCTTGCATGGCTTCTTCAGACCACTTGGACGGGTTAGCACCCTTCTTAGTGAAAGCAGTAATAGGCGCCACAATGGTGGAAAAGTCTCGTATAAACTTTCGGTAATAGTTGGCGAACCCTAAGAACCTCTGGACCCCTTTGAGGGTTAAGGGTACCGGCCAATTTTGGATTGCTTGTAGTTTCTCAGGATCCATCTCTAGTCCGGAACCGGACACAATGTACCCTAGAAACGGAATGGACTTGACTTCAAAGACGCATTTTTCTAATTTGCAATAGAGATGATTGACACGGAGACGGGACAGAACCTCTTTAACCCAAAAACGATGTTCCTCTAAATCGTTGGCAAAAATGAGGATATCGTCTAGATAGACCACGACATGACGGTATAGAATGTCTCTGAAGATCTCATTGACAAAATGCTGGAAGACAGCTGGAGCATTGCTCAATCCGAAGGGCGGAGGCCGCGGGAGACGCCATGCCAGATGTAATAAGGCGTTACTGTGACAGCGTCTCAGAGAGACAGGAGAGGATGCAGGAATGTGAACATTAGGATAACAGATGGGATCCGGTCCTGGAGCGCTGAGCCAGCCTTAGGAGGCATCTGATGGGTAAGAAATGGCGTCCAGATACCCGGATCGTGACACCGGGGGATCAATTTGCCTGCAATGAAGTAACGCGGCTACTTGCATTCCCCCATAGGCATTTCTGGGCTGCATATGCTGAGAGTTGAGTGTACGTGTGCACCATTGCGAAACCAAGAGTATTTTTTTGCCCATTGGCTGTACGTCAGTGAGAATTTTGTATGCTTTTTACTCATAATAAATGAATCTGTCAACATACTTCTGTATTTAGTATTAACAGAAGATAATACTGGCGAATTTATAAATCAATAAAATGAACCTGTATACTTATCCTAGGTAAGAGGATAATCCAATCTCTTGTCATGCATTCAAACCAGTGACCAAGCCTAGTGCCCAGGACCACTCTACTTAAGGTCTCAGACTATTACCTGCCTACTTGTGGCACTTCCAGTAATCTGAGCCTAGTATTCTGATCACCTTATTTAATAGAAGGCTCAGGTCCTTGTGGCCTACCTACTTTGGGCTAGTTGGAGTGACCTGAACCTAGTGCCCAGATCACTCTTATTATGATGCTCAGGCTTAAAGCCTGCCTGCTGTTGGGTTCTTTGAAGTGGTCTGGGCCTGGCACTATATTCACTTGAGGGGGTCACTTTAATCAACTGGACCTAGGGCCCTCTTGTGAACTGAGCCGAGGGGCTGTGCCATAGGCATAGTGCCCGATCCCCGGTGGTTTAGGGAGGGTGTAATAACTGGTGTGCCTCACAGAGTGCCTAACTGTTCTATTGGGAAAGGCTGCAGTTGGGGGCTTCGTTAGCTCTTTGTATCCCACCAGTCAGGGCCGGATTAAGATCCACATGGGCCTGGTGCTGAAAATTATCAAGGGCCTATTGTGAGAAGTTGAGGAGGTGTGGCTAATGTTGTGTGGGTGTGGCCAGTGACATATGGGCATGTACACTCCCCTACACTATAAATGCCAATGCCTCCCAAAAGAAATAAAAGTAGAAAAACAACATTACTTTGTGTGGAAATTAGAATTATAATTTCAATTCTTATCATTTATGGAAACCATGTGACCATCTGGCCAGTTAATCATCATCATTCTGTCATGGTGATGGGCCTATTTTTATCTGGGGCCTGGAGCTGTAGCTCCATCCGCCCCATTGTTAATCTGGCCCTGCCACCAGTGCAGTATTCTCCAGTCCTCTGCCGCAATTTTCAACCGCTGACCCGTCCTGGCCATCGGCGCCGCCTCTTCCTTTCAGCATCCAGACAGCATTGCCTGTCTTCTTTCTTGAGCGCCTCTGAAGCCCCCAAAGCTCCTCCAACAATGTCTTTCATCTTCCTCCACCATCGAACTTCTGGCTGTTCCGCCCGGCAGTGTCAGACCCAAGGGGCAGGCGGAGCTATGACATAGCGAGCCATGATCTGCTCACTGCAGCCACTTCTGTTTTGATGCTGATCCACGAGCTGTGATTGGCTTGCGGGTAGCGTCAAATTCATACTCTTGCTACCACCTTTTCCTATTGGATGCCGAACCAACACCAACTTTAAAGCACCACTTCTGCAGCACTACCCATTGCTATTCTAAAGGGGGGTACACACAGAGAGATCCGTGCTTAAATATAAAGCAATCTGACTAGATTGCTTAGAAATTAAACACAGATCTCTCCGTGTAACGTTTGTAGTGTGTCGGCGACAGCGATGCACGTTCCCGCGTGTCACCGGCTCTAGATTCGGCCTGCATGCCAAATCTAGTGACATCGCTCATTTCTCCGCTGGGTTAAATGAGCAGCCCCCCCATCCCCCCTTGCTCAGCACACATCGTGCTGTATGCTGAGCGGGGGGAGAGAGACATATGCTGAGCGGCCTGTGCGAGATCGCTCAGCACACATCTCTCCCCGTGTGTACAGGGCTTAAGTCCAGAGCTGGGAGCTAATAGTTGGTTCCAGCACTGGACATGCGCTGCTGCTACTTCCTGACAGCACTGGGAACAAACACACTGTCCAGCGCCTTCTGCTGCTGTGACCCGAAGTGGACACATCTCCACTTACATATATTTCATTCCAGCTTTATAGCTAAAACAAGCATACATGGGTAAAAGTAGTATCTTGGCCAACTGCTTGTCAAGCGCGAAATGTGCATGCTTCTTCCCATCCCAAGTAAAGGTGTGTACAACGAATTACAAACAACTGCTGATTATTTGCCTGTTCTCTTTCAGTTCCGTTTTAGCCAGCTGGATCCTCAAGAGGAAATTACAAGACCCCCCAAAAGAGAAAACCTCAAGCAAACCATAGAAATAAACAGCCAAACCATCTCTCAAGGTGACTTATTATGTAACATGATGCATGGTTAGCATTAATACATATTTCTGCACAGATTACTTTCTCATTGTAATTTGATATGATCTTAATTTGATAATTCTGTACAGTACCTGCATATTAATTGAATATAATTATACAAAATAACAATATTATGCATGTAAGCGTGGGCTTCATGATTAGTATGGAAGCATCTATCACTGCCAACCAAACAACTGCCAGATCTTACCAAAGATTTGCAGAAATAAAGACCTGCCAGGAAAGCAAAAGTCAATCACTCTCTCGGCACTTACACAGTGTAATACTTCATATTTGTGTTACAGGTCTTGAAGGAAGTGAAAGCCTCCCTTCTGATACCACGATGTGTCTCTGTGATACCTGTGGCTGCCAGCACGTGGCTGGGGGAAAATGTGAGACATGTGGTGAAATCTGTCAGTTTAAAGAGAGGTGAGATTGAGACCTGCAGGTTACAATAATGGGGGAGAATGGGGAGCGGGTCAGTGTCACCCTCTCCCTGGTTTCTGGGGTGTCCACAGCAGGTCCCTGGTCCTGGAGCCATCTCAAAGGTTTGGGGTGGGCAACGAGACCCCAAAACCCGTCAAGAAGCGGAGACCAAAAGAGTATCAGAGCCCAGCAGAGTCAGAAGCCGAAATAATGGTGAGGACAGAGCCATCTTTGCATGCACTCATGTCAACCGAGTGCTGTCACTGCATTTCATTGTGGAGTTGCTGTGAGTGAAGAATGCTGCAGAACATTTTGCAGAGACTTGGACTGTGTCAGTGGTCTGGGTGCAGAGCTGTATGATACATAAATATATACTGTGTTGCAGGATTACAAGGTGAAGTCTGGTGGTTCACTTCTAACGTTAAAAAAAGACACATTGCTGAAAAGAAAAACAGTTCCCAGTTTACAGTGCGGTTATGATTGTTGTGTTGAAAGATGTAGTTGTATGATACGCAGTATGAGTGGGTGTGATATGCTTTACCAGCGTTCGGGATGCCAACGGTCAGAAAACCGACCACTGCATCCTGATGGAGAGAATCCTGACAGAGGTTAGGTAAGTATACTCTGCGCCGTAACTAGGTGTGTGCGGAGGGGGCATCGCACATAGTGCTGCAGGGTAGGGGGTGCTGTTGGCAGCACTTGTCAATTATCTGTTTTAATTACTTTCACTTGCAGCTTCCCCCCTTTTTGAAGCCCGGCATCTCCTGACTGCCCTGCCTATGGCACAGCAGCCAGACAATTTATACATTGAGCTATCTGCCCTTGCATAGAAAGGAAGATAATTCTATAATAATAGGTAATTCTAACTATTTGAAGCTTACCTTATACTTTGTGAAAAAAAATCTAAGCATTGTGGCATAGCAGATCTATGTAGTGTGTGGCTGCAAGAGATTGGATGTGTATCTGCACACTGCATAGATCTGCTCAACTGCAATGCTGATTACTTTTTTGTACAAAGTACCAGTAGCTTCATATAGGGGGTAATTCTGAGTTGATCACAGCAGAAACTTTGTTAGCAGTTGGGCAAAACCATGTGCACTGCAGGGGGGGCAGATATAACATGTGCAGAGAGAGTTAGATTTGGGTGGGTTATTTTGTTTCTGTGCAGGGTAAATACTGGCTGCTTTATTATTACACTGCAATTTAGATTGCAGTTTGAACACACCCCACCCAAATCTATCTCTCTCTGCGCATGTTATATCTGCCTCCGCTGCAGTGCACATGGTTTTGCCCAACTGCTAACAAAGTTCCTGCTGCGATCAACTCAGAATTACCTCCATAGTGTTTAGTTTTTATGCAGGATCAAATAGCTCAATGAGTAGGGTATTTGATTAGAATTCAACATTTTATAGGTTTGAATTCTGGGTATGGCAGTATATTGAAATGTGTTATGTGAAAAGGGTATTGTAACTGAATAACAGCAAGCTCTCAAGTGCATGAATGTGGTATAAAGGGGATTTGTGTCCAAATCCATTTTCTTGCAGCAGTAGTCTATAACTGTGTGTATTTAATATATATATATATATATATATATATATATATATATATATATATATACTAGAGATGTGCACTTGAAATTTTTCGGGTTTTGTGTTTTGGTTTTGGGTTCGGTTCCGCGGCCGTGTTTTGGGTTCGACCGCGTTCTGGCAAAACCTCACCGAATTTTTTTTGTCGGATTCGGGTGTGTTTTGGATTCGGGTGTTTTTTTAAGAAAACACTAAAAAACAGCTTAAATCATAGAATTTGGGGGTCATTTTGATCCCAAAGTATTATTAACCTCAAAAACCATAATTTCCACTCATTTTCAGTCTATTCTGAACACCTCACACCTCACAATATTATTTTTAGTCCTAAAATTTGCACCGAGGTCGCTGGATGACTAAGCTAAGCGACCCTAGTGGCCGACACAAACACCTGGCCCATCTAGGAGTGGCACTGCAGTGTCACGCAGGATGGCCCTTCCAAAAAACACTCCCCAAACAGCACATGACGCAAAGAAAAAAAGAGGCGCAATGAGGTAGCTGACTGTGTGAGTAAGCTAAGCGACCCTAGTGGCCGACACAAACACCTGGCCCATCTAGGAGTGGCACTGCAGTGTCACGCAGGATGGCCCTTCCAAAAAACACTCCCCAAACAGCACATGACGCAAAGAAAAAAAGAGGCGCAATGAGGTAGCTGTGTGAGTAAGCTAAGCGACCCTAGTGGCCGACACAAACACCTGGCCCATCTAGGAGTGGCACTGCAGTGTCACGCAGGATGGCCCTTCCAAAAAACACTCCCCAAACAGCACATGACGCAAAGAAAAAAAGAGGCGCAATGAGGTAGCTGTGTGAGTAAGCTAAGCGACCCTAGTGGCCGACACAAACACCTGGCCCATCTAGGAGTGGCACTGCAGTGTCACGCAGGATGGCCCTTCCAAAAAACACTCCCCAAACAGCACATGACGCAAAGAAAAAAAGAGGCGCAATGAGGTAGCTGTGTGAGTAAGATAAGCGACCCTAGTGGCCGACACAAACACCTGGCCCATCTAGGAGTGGCACTGCAGTGTCACGCAGGATGGCCCTTCCAAAAAACACTCCCCAAACAGCACATGACGCAAAGAAAAAAAGAGGCGCAATGAGGTAGCTGTGTGAGTAAGATAAGCGACCCTAGTGGCCGACACAAACACCTGGCCCATCTAGGAGTGGCACTGCAGTGTCACGCAGGATGGCCCTTCAAAAAAATACTCCCCAAACAGCACATGACGCAAATAAAAATGAAAGAAAAAAGAGGTGCAAGATGGAATTGTCCTTGGGCCCTCCCACCCACCCTTATGTTGTATAAACAGGACATGCACACTTTAACCAACCCATCATTTCAGTGACAGGGTCTGCAGGACTATTGGCATTCCTGGGGAAGGAGGAAATTGACACTGAGGGAGTTGGTGGGGTGGTTTGCGTGAGCTTGGTTACAAGAGGAAGGGATTTACTGGTCAGTGGACTGCTTCCGCTGTCGCCCAAAGTTTTTGAACTTGTCACTGACTTATTATGAATGCGCTGCAGGTGACGTATAAGGGAGGATGTAGCGAGGTGGTTAACGTCCTTACCCCTACTTATTACAGCTTGACAAAGGCAACACACGGCTTGACAAATGTTGTCCGCATTTCTGTTGAAATACTTCCACACCGAAGAGCTGATTTTTTTGGTATTTTCACCAGGCATGTCAATGGCCATATTCCTCCCACGGACAACAGGTGTCTCCCCGGGTGCCTGACTTAAACAAACCACCTCACCATCAGAATCCTCCTTGTCAATTTCCTCCCCAGCGCCAGCAACACCCATATCCTCCTCATCCTGGTGTACTTCAACACTGACATCTTCAATCTGACTATCAGGAACTGGACTGCGGGTGCTCCTTCCAGCACTTGCAGGGGGCGTGCAAATGGTGGAAGGCGCATGCTCTTCACGTCCAGTGTTGGGAAGGTCAGGCATCGCAACCGACACAATTGGACTCTACTTGTGGATTTGGGATTTCGAAGAACGCACAGTTCTTTGCTGTGCTTTTGCCAGCTTGAGTCTTTTCATTTTTCTAGCGAGAGGCTGAGTGCTTCCATCCTCATGTGAAGCTGAACCACTAGCCATGAACATAGGCCAGGGCCTCAGCCGTTCCTTGCCACTCCGTGTGGTAAATGGCATATTGGCAAGTTTACGCTTCTCCTCCGATAATTTTATTTTAGATTTTTGAGTCCTTTTTTTACTGATATTTGGTGTTTTGGATTTTACATGCTCTGTACTATGACATTGGGCATCGGCCTTGGCAGACGACGTTGCTGGCATTTCATCGTCTCGGCCATGACTAGTGGCAGCAGCTTCAGCACGAGGTGGAAGTCGATCTTGATCTTTCCCTATTTTTGGAACCTCAACATTTTTGTTCTCCATATTTTAATAGGCACAACTAAAAGGCACCTCAGGTAAACAATGGAGATGGATGGATACTAGTATACTTATGGATGACGAGCGACTGCCGACACAGAGGTAGCTACAGCCGTGGACTACCGTACTGTGTCTGCTGCTAATATAGACTGGATGATAATGAGATAAAATTAAAATATATATATATATATCACACTAGTACTGCAGCCGGACAGGTATATATTATGTAATGACGGACCTGCTGGACACTGTCTGTCAGACTCAGCACTGCAGACTCCTAAAGTAAGCTACTAGTATCAAGAAGATAGAAAAAAAAAAAAAACCACGGGTAGGTGGTATACAATTATGGATGGACGAGCGACTGCCGACACAGAGGTAGCTACAGCCGTGGACTACCGTATTGTGTCTGCTGCTAATATAGACTGGATGATAATGAGATAAAATTAAAATATATATATATATCACACTAGTACTGCAGCCGGACAGGTATATATTATGTAATGACGGACCTGCTGGACACTGTCTGTCAGACTCAGCACTGCAGACTCCTAAAGTAAGCTACTAGTATCAAGAAGATAGAAAAAAAAAAAACCACGGGTAGGTGGTATACAATTATGGATGGACGAGCGACTGCCGACACAGAGGTAGCTACAGCCGTGGACTACCGTACTGTGTCTGCTGCTAATATAGACTGGATGATAATGAGATAAAATTAAAATATATATATATCACACTAGTACTGCAGCCGGACAGGTATATATTATGTAATGACGGACCTGCTGGACACTGTCTGTCAGTACTGCAGACTCCTAAAGTAAGCTACTAGTATCAAGAAGATAGAAAAAAAAAAACCATGGGTAGGTGGTATACAATTATGGATGGACGAGCGACTGCCGACACAGAGGTAGCTACAGCCGTGGACTACCGTACTGTGTCTGCTGCTAATATAGACTGGATGATAATGAGATAAAATTAAAATATATATATATATATCACACTAGTACTGCAGCCGGACAGGTATATATTATGTAATGACGGACCTGCTGGACACTGTCTGTCAGACTCAGCACTGCAGACTCCTAAAGTAAGCTACTAGTATCAAGAAGATAGAAAAAAAAAAAACCACGGGTAGGTGGTATACAATTATGGATGGACGAGCGACTGCCGACACAGAAGTAGCTACAGCCGTGGACTACCGTACTGTGTCTGCTGCTAATATAGACTGGATGATAATGAGATAAAATTAAAATATATATATATCACACTAGTACTGCAGCCGGACAGGTATATATTATGTAATGACGGACCTGCTGGACACTGTCTGCAGAATGCGTTTATAAAAACACCACACGACGAGTGTTTAACTTTTTCAGGCAGACAATCACAATATACTGGTGGTCAGCAGACAATCACAATACTGGTGGTCAGTGGTCACTGGTCAGTCACACTGGCAGTGGCACTCTGGCAGCAAAAGTGTGCACTGTACTTAAAATATGTACTCCTGCTATAACTGCTCCCCAGTCTCCCCCACAATTAAGCTGTGTGAGCAGTGAGCACTCAGCACAGTCAGATAATGATATACAGTATTACATATGATGCAGCACACTGGGCTGAGCACAGATATGGTATGTGACTGTGTCACACTGTGTATCGTTTTTTTTCAGGCAGAGAACGGATTAATTAAACTGGTGGTCACTGGTCACACTATCAGCAGCAAGTAGTACTCCTCCTAATAATATGCTCCCCAAAATTTGTGTCTCTCTCTAGTACTCTAGTCTAAACGGAGAGGACACCAGCCACGTCCTCTCCCTATCAATCTCAATGCACGTGTGAAAATGGCGGCGACGCGCGGCTCCTTATATAGAATCCGAGTCTCGCGATAGAATACGAGCCTCGCGAGAATCCGACAGCGGGATGATGACGTTCGGGCGCGCTCGGGTTAACCGAGCAAGGCGGGAAGATCCGAGTCGCTCGGCCCCGTGTAAAAAAACCTGAAGTTCGGGCGGGTTCGGATTCCGAGGAACCGAACCCGCTCATCTCTAATATATACACTGCTCAAAAAAATAAAGGGTACACTAAAATAACACATCCTAGATCTGAATGAATGAAATATTCTTATTAAATACTTTGTTCTTTACATAGTTGAATGTGCTGACAACAAAATCACACAAAAATTATCAATGGAAATCAAATTTATTAACCCATGGAGGTCTGGATTTGGAGTCACCCTCAAATTAAAGTGGAAAAACACACTACAGGCTGATCCAACTTTGATGTAATGTCCTTAAAACAAGTCAAAATGAGGCTCAGTAGTGTGTGTGGCCTCCACGTGCCTGTATGACCTCCCTACAACCCACACAAGTGGCTCAGGTAGTGCAGCTCATCCAGGATGGCACATCAATGCGAGCTGTGGCAAGAAGGTTTGCTGTGTCTGTCAGCGTAGTGTCCAGAGCATGGAGGCGCTACCAGGAGACAGGCCAGTACATCAGGAGACGTGGAGGAGGCCAACAACCCAGCAGCAGGACCGCTACCTCCGCTTTTGTGCAAGGAGGAGCACTGCCAGAGCCCTGCAAAATGACCTCCAGCAAGCCACATATGTGCATGTGTCTACTCAAACAATCAGAAACAGACTCCATGAGGGTGGTATGAGGGCCCGACGTCCACAGGTGGGGGTTGTGCTTACAGCCCAACACCATGCAGGACGTTTGGCATTTGCCAGAGAACACCAAGATTGGCAAATTCGCCACTGGCGCCCTGTGCTCTTCACAGATGAAAGCAGGTTCTCACTGAGCACATGTGACAGACGTGACAGAGTCTGGAGACACCAAGGAGAACGTTCTGCTGCCTGCAACATCCTCCAGCATGACCGGTTTGGCAGTGGGTCAGTAATGGTGTGGGGTGGCATTTCTTTGGGGGGCCGCACAGCCCTCCATGTGCTCGCCAGAGGTAGCCTGACTGCCATTAGGTACCGAGGTGAGATCCTCAGACCCCTTGTGAGACCATATGCTGGTGCGGTTGGCTCTGGGTTCCTCCTAATGCAAGACAATGCTAGACCTCATGTGGCTGGAGTGTGTCAGCAGTTCCTGCAAGATGAAGGCATTGATGCTATGGACTGGCCCGCCCGTTCCCCAGACCTGAATCCAATTGAGCACATCTGGGACATCATGTCTCGCTCCATCCACCAATGCCACGTTGCACCACAGACTGTCCAGGAGTTGGCGGATGCTTTAGTCCAGGTCTGGGAGGAGATCCCTCAGGAGACCATCCGCCACCTCATCAGGAGCATGCCCAGGCATTGTAGGGAGGTCATACAGGCACGTGGAGGCCACACACACTACTGAGCTTCATTTTGACTTGTTTTAAGGACATTACATCAAAGTTGGATCAGCCTGTAGTGTGTTTTTCCACTTTAATTTTGAGGGTGACTCCAAATCCAGACCTCCATGGGTTAATAAATTTGATTTCCATTGATAATTTTTGTGTGATTTTGTTGTCAGCACATTGAGCTATGTAAAGAACAAAGTATTTAATAAGAATATCTCATTCATTCAGATCTAGGATGAGTTATTTTAGTGTTCCCTTTATTTTTTTGAGCAGTGTATATCACGAACAATGTGAATATGGCACATTGATTCTTTGGACAATCAATTTGTGATGCCTTCAAATAATTCTTTGTATACGGAAGCTTGTCTTGATAAAGATCCTAAATACAGGATCGAAACGTCGACAACAATATGTCTGATATCGACTGAAATAAAGTTATTATGAAATTGAAGCTGCTGAAGACATTCTGATTGGATGAGTGCGCCTCCACATTGTTGGACTCTCTCTCTCTCTCTCTCTCTCTCTCTCTATATATATATATATATATATATAAATAATATGGGAAGGGTCATCATAGCATGGGGTTTCTATGGGATCAATCTTGTCATGCCCCTTCCCTAGGATTCATGCGCCTTATGTCCCTATTGAAAAAAATGGAGGGAGGGGGTGCCAATTCTCTCTCTGGCACAGGGCACCAAAAAGTCTAGTTACGGCTCTGAGTATACTTACCCTCCTCCAATATTCCCCTAACCCTAAACCCCATGTTCCAGCATCCGGACTGCATCCTGTGTGAGCAGGTCATAGTTATAAGTGATGCATGATGCTCTAGCAGTGTGACAGAAGAAGGTTGCTGGCTGTATTCTTGTGTACAATGTTCTTGTTGAACGATGTTGTCAGATATGTATGTGCAAGATATTTCTGTTCAGGAAAAGCAAAAAGAGCAGAAGATCCCAGATATTGAGGAAACCTACATGAGGAACTCAGAACGGGATATGTGGAGCCAAAGAGACACACAGAGTAATTTGGTTTTCTTTACTTATCCCTCACAATGTCACTGGCATTTTTATAATACAGGTAGTCAGCATCTTTTCACCCTGAGCACTACCCACTGTAGTATGTATTGTATAAGTATGGTAACATCAAAATAAAATTTCAATAGGGGGTGCAGGCAAATCTTACTAGTTGGCTACGTACATAATAATAATAAGCATTATTGTTACTTTCCTGCAAGGTTTTTTTTTCTTTTTCAGTTTCCTGATACTGTAGGTACCTCCCAATCCAAATAAAACAGTATACAAGCAGATATTGAACCCTGAGCACATAAAACCTTTAGCAAAGCAGTATTTTTTAGGGAAAATGGCACCCCCAACTCTGCAGCATAATCTCATTAAGAGGAACACATCAAAACAAGATGTTTTGCCTACACTCCATTATTAGCATCACAGCTCACGGGTACAGTAAAACAGGAGAAGCGTATATGGGCCTGATTCATGTTTGTAAGTAAAGCAAAAAAATCAAAGCAAGTAAGTTTGTGTCTGGAACAAACCATGTTGCCATGCAAGTAGAGCAAATACATTTAGATTTTTTTTCTGTGCAGGGTAAATACTGGCTACTTTTGCATGTAGCCCAGCAGCGGCTCATATTTACATTTAGTCCTATTAAACAGTCATGGATTGCATTTGGCTTCACTGACACTAAGCTGGGTGGCGGATTTTACCTTGGGGCAGAACTTTGTGGGCCCCAATGCCCCATAGCAACATTTTGAAGGGGCTCCTGCACCAAAGCTTCTAGAGAGACACCTCTCCGCAGCAGGTGTTCATTTTATTCCTCCTAAAAGCGCACTAGTTCATATTCTGAACCATAGTGGTGCCCTAGTTAATAATATGCCCCATAGTAGCGCCCTAGATTATTTTCTGCAGCAGGGTACACGTACACAGGTTTCCACAGGGAAACATCGGGGTGTAGAGTGGATCTTGATCCAGAGGCACCAACAGGCTAAAGCTTTAGCTGTCCTAGGATGCATAGGGGCCTCCTCTATAACCCTGCCTCCAGGCACTGAGAGCTCAGTTTCGAGTTAATGCCTGCAGCAGTAGGTTGCCTAACAGGAGGGCTGCATTGGGCAGCCCTGAAAGCTTTATCTTAGAAGATTTCCTCTGGCTGGGCTGTCAGCGCTGTATGTCAGAGTGACATTCAGCGCATCTCCATCACCTCCCAAGCAGCGTCGCACACTCCTACTGGCCTGGCTCCTGGGTACTTGCGACGGAGATGTCACGGCTTAGGCACAGAGTCGCAGACTATTCTCCTGGTTTAATTAGGTTTGGAGAGCCGATTAAAACAGGCGCAATGCAGCTAAGGTGTTAAAGGCTTAGATAAATGTCACCACATTTAAAACAAGAAATACTGTACACAAGATTTAAGCCCTCTCTACACATTCAGCGCAATATACAAAAATACGTCCCTTTATTTCTTTCTTTGAATGTTGATATTCCTCTTTGTGATTCTTCTAGCAGGTGGTCTCTGGTCCATTGGCTCCAAAATGTGAAAATAAAAACAAAAACAACCACCAATGTGTAGTTCCTTCTTATTTGCAAATAGTCTCTGTGTTAATTGTCTCTATAACAAAATCCTGCGTACCAAAACTCACATAAAATAATATAAATAATATATATATGTGATTTAACTGGACCATTTTCACCTGTAGCGTTTGAACTACACATCCTGTATCGTGTGGACTACATTTCCCATAAAACCAATTGAATAGCGTCACTTCCGCCGGTGTGTGCGGCGTTACCTCCGGGGATTCTGTTTGTAGAACTACACAGAGAATATGAAGTGTACTACGTTTCCCATCAGCCCCGGAAGCTTGTCATCTTCAGTTGCGCGATGTCACTTACGGTCATTGAATGTGTTAAACTACACTGGAGATCAAGAAACGGACTACATTTCCCATCAGTCTTGGCGGCCGGATACTTCCGGCTAGCGTGATTATACGAATAGGCTGTGTTTTTGGGAATGAAATGCTGCTTAAGAGAGTTGTTTATATTAGGATGGCTAACATCTTCAGTTTAGTTTAACAGATTCTATAACTAGTCTAGGTTTTGATTCTTTGTAAACAGGATTGGTATGTGTTTATATTAATTATAAGACGTCATTTCCTGCTGTTATTTCATTGGCTACTCTTACTTTAAATATCCTGCTCCTGCACACTCCACACTATCTTGATAAAGGTCACATGACCGAAACGCGTTGATACTGCCATCAGGAGTGAGAGTAGCCAACATCAAATTTTTATCTGGAAAACCTTTTTTTTATCTTTGTACATATTTCTTCTATTTTTTGTGGATATTTTTTCTTATGTGGACGGTTTATACTGTGGACTGTTTTTAATTGCTTTGTCAAAATAAATCAGTTTTTTATGGAAAAACCGGTGGATATATGCTGTTTTGGAGGATATAAGTGGGAGCAAAGGGTACTTCACTGATTACCTGGAAAAGATACCTTGATAGGAGCGGCACTACACTGCAGAGTGTGAGTCGGGGTACGAGATATATGTGGAAATTACACATGTTAAAGATACCATGATATGTTTGATCCCTGCACTGTTCCTGTGAGTGTTGTGGTACGCATCCTCCTGTGATCAGCTTCCTTCCTGGGCACTTATTTCTGTTTAAATACACTTGCTAATTTAGGAACATCTAAAGATACCTTGATGTGTACATATTATTTCCTATCAGTGTGAGTGGGGGTATGTTCAGCTTGAGTAATATTGTCAAGTTCACTTGCTGATTTTAGAACCTACTACACATTTTTTCTGTTCTTGTTTTATTCCTATTTCTTTCCTGAGCCTATAAATGGAATGGTTGGAGACTCATGGATGAGAACAAACGGGTTTTGAAAGATACCTTTATGGGAATCACCATATGCCTCACAGTGTGAGTCCTGGTACGCTGTACAAATCACTTTAAAGATACCTAGATGTGCCTATAATCTGCATTCTTTCTGTGAGTTTTGGGGTACGCATCCCATCTAGCTCTCTTTTTATTTGGATGAATCCATCTTTCCCTTTCTACACTTTGTGGTGAATTTTTTTACACAAAGGATTAAAAAGAAAGGGATCAAGGACACACTTTTCTGGGCACTTATTATGTTTATTCTGGTTAGGTACGAGTTGGTCTAATAATTCTTTTGTTAAAATACAAATTGACCCACCAGAATATACTGCACATTATTATATATATATATTTTTTTTCTTCATGTTTTTACGTTAACACTGAGCACACAAGACATCTTGGTGGAGAACGGACCACTGAATCACAACCTTCGAAAGATACCTTTACAGGAGTCACCTTACGTTGTACATTGTGAGTTTGGGTACGCAGTGTGTTATACCCCAAAGATACCTAGATGAGTTTACAGTCTGCATTCGTTGTGTGAGTTTCAGGGTACGCTCCCAATCGGACTATCCTTCACTCAAACATTTTCACGTTTTGTTTCAACACTTTATGGTGGATTAAACACGAGTTTATGGGAAAAAGAGGATAAAAGATACCTTTATGAACACATATTGATATTATTTTATGTGAGTTTTGGTACGCAGGATTTTGTTATAGAGACAATTAACACAGAGACTATTTGCAAATAAGAAGGAACTACACATTGGTGGTTGTTTTTGTTTTTATTTTTACAATTTGAAACCAATGGACCAGAGACCACCTGCTAGAAGAATCACAAAGAGGAATATCAACATTCAAAGAAAGAAATAAAGGGACGTATTTTTGTATATTGCGCTGAGTGTGTAGAGAGGGCTTAAATCTTGTGTACGGTACTTTCCTGGTTTGTGTGGCTGCTACAGGGAGAAAGTAAGAGGGTCCCCAAGCGGAACCCGCCATTAAACTGCATTCCGTCCACCATCTGGGGAGACAGACCGCACCGCTGGCATGGACACTGTCACTGGGTAGAGACCCCGCTAGACCACTAGGGCATTGGCGCACACGTCGGGTGTACTAACACCCCATTTACTAAGGCTCAGTTGTTCCTGGGGTGGAAGTCCAGCATAGGGGAGGCGGCGCTTGACCTGTAGCCCCTCCCTCGGCCCAGGGCGCCATCTCCACGCAAATTTCCCTCCCTGGAGCTGCCTCACACTCTCCCTCACTCTCTGACTGAGATACTGGGTGCCATCTTCACAGCATAGCTGCAGCAGGTCTCCGGGATTGCAGGGCAGGGTCTCCCTTGTAGAGCTGACCTGTATACAGCGTTGAGACTTTACAAACACTTAAGTAACCTACATGTCCTGAGACAGCGTTAGTTGAGAAAAAGTGTACCTTACAGAATATATTGTACGAGTATTCTGATATAACCTCCGGCCACTGACCGTGTTGTGATATATACATATATATACTAGTCCAGTGCAGCTTTATTGTGATAATAATTTCTGCATTGCCTATGACTGTGTGGCTGTATCTGCTGTGTGGTTTCACTCTCAGTGTTTCCCAGATATAACAGTCACTATATTCTGTACCCTGGGCTAGGTGCGTCTGGGTCTTATAATATAGTCTTACACAGTATTTGGGCCTAATTCAGATCTGATCGCTGGGCTGCGTTTTTTGCTGCCCTGCAATCAGATAGTTGCCGCCTACAGGGGGAGTGTATTTTCGCTGTGCAAGTGTGCGATCGCATGTGTAGCAGAGCTGCACAAACTGATATAGGGGGTCATTCAGACCCGAGCGCACGCTGCATTTTTTCTTGGCTGTGCAATCGAGTCTGAACATCACATGCATGTGGCCCGCAAAGCGCAGGTGCGTTGGCCGCCGGCGACGGGCAGCAACAATTCTAACGAAGAAAGTGATCGCACCGGCGATCGCAAGAAGATTGACAGGCAGAAGACGTTCGTGGGCGGCAACACACCGTTTTCTCGGCGTGTCCAGTGAAAGTATATTCCACAGTGTTACAGTCGCATAATAACAGGTTTTATCCAAAGGTATTGTTTTGTCTGGCTTAATAGTACTATAATAGCCCTGTTGTTGCATATATATCATAATGTCTAACAGAAAGGGCAGTAAATCTGTGGAAGCTCCTGCATCATGAAGGAGCTTCCACAGGGGAAAGTGTAGTATGATGGTCTGTGTATTACTTGTCATGCACCTCCCAGTCAGTCCGGAGCTCCTTCACCTACTCAGGAGCCACCCTGGGCTGCGTTCACCACCCTGCTGGGTACTCTGGTGGAACGCCTAGCGTCCCCTATGGGACCACCTGTGCCATTACCACCACAAATTTGGGTATGGGTCGTTGGGTCGACCCTACTTAGGTTGACAGTCATTAAGTCGACAACTGAAGGTCGACATGGGCATTAGGTCGACATGGGCATTAGGTCGACATGTACTAGGTCGACAAGAGAAAAGGTCAACTTGAGGTTTTGGACTGTTTTTGGTGTCGTTTTCTTCGTAAAGTGACGGGGAACCCCAATTAGTGCACCGTGTCCCCTCGCATGGGCAAGGTTACCATTCCAATCGTAGTCCACATAAATCGTCAAGTATGGAAAAGTCCCAAAAAATAACAAAATAAAAATGTGAAAAACTCATGTCGACTTTTTGACCTGTCAACCTAGTACATGTCGACCCAATGACCATGTCACCTATTGACCATGTCGACCTTCAGTGGTCGACCTAATGACTGTCGACCTAGGCTGTGTCAACCTAACGACCGTATCCCCACAAATTGTCCTTATGGTTAATCCGTCTTGGGCAGAAAATTTGTCTAACCAACTGCAGTAATTAAATCAGTCTCTGGTTAGACAGAGATCTATCCCAGGTCACTCCCGTGTCCCTGGGCCCTCTAAGCGGGCTGCTTCCTCGTCACAATCTACAAACCTCTCTGATGATTCATCTGAAGAGGAGGGTGGTATACGGTCCTGTAAGACACTAAATCATGTGTTACTGATGAGGATTCTCCCTTGCAAATTGATGTCCCTGCCTTGGTGGTTGCTCTTAAGCATATCCTGCAAATCACTGATGTGGAGGATTCCACTACTGTGGCAAAGAAAACTGATAAGTTTAAACAGCAGAAGGTGGTTAAAACTGTATTACCCCACTCTGATCATCTAGTGGACATCACACGGGAACCCTGGTCTAGGAACGAAATTCCCTATTCCTAAACAGGCCTTGGCTCGCTATCCTCTTCCTGCAGTGTTGTGTAACAAATGGGAGACTCCACCGCCAGTGGATTCTCATGTCACCCACCTTGTGGTATCGTCCACTCTGCCTGTCACCACTGTCACCTCGCTAACGGAGCCGACAGATAAGTGTGTGGAGGCATGCCTGAAATCTATATACTCCCTTACAGAAGTTGTTCATAGAACTATTGCTGTATCTTGGGCGGCGAAAGGTATTGAGGCGTGGGTTCAGGCGTTAGAGGAAGAGCTGCCCGAGGATATTTCTGACAATGCCAGACAATACCTGTCTCACATTACCACCGCTTCCTATTACATTCAGGAAGCATCCTCTGAGGCGGGAGTAATGGCAGCTGAGGCGTCGACTACGTCTCTCCTGGCTTGTTGCATTCTGTGTTTGAGGTCATGGAAAGTGGACCTGGTCTCCAAATAGACTTTGGAAGTACTCCCCTTCACTGGGGACATTTTCTTTGGGAAAGACCTAAATAAAATTTTGTCTGAATTAGCAGCTGCTAAAACAGCTTTTCTCCCAACTTCTAATCCTTCTGAACAGAAGCCAAAAGGTACCACTTTTCGGTCCTTTCGGCCTCAAGGAAAAGCAAAGGGTCCGTAATACCCGAGACAACGAGACAATCTTGTGCTCCCAAAACCACCAAGACCAAGGCAAAACAATCCTGGGCAGCCCGTCAGCCTTCTGCAAAACATGACAAGCCTGCTGCATGGTGGGGCGGGCCTCCCCCCTGGGGGGCCCCAGGGTGAGAGGCCGACTTCTACAGCTCACCCAGGTCTGGTTAAAGACCACTTTTGATGCACGGGTGCTGGAAGTTGTCTCTCACGGGTATGCTGTCTCCTTCAAGAGACGCCTCCCTCACCAGTTCTGCACTACGGCTCTCCCTTTGGATCCGTTAAAGGCGCAAGCTCTACAAATGGTTGTGGGTTCTCTCGAGTACAGGAGTGGTTGTGCCAGTACCTCAGTCCCAGAGGGACAGAGGTTACTACTCGACCCTGTTTCTGGTCCCGGAACCCAATGGGTCTTTCTGGCCTATACTCAATCTCTAATCTCTGAATAAGTTTGTGAGAGTATCCAGGTTTTGTATGGAAACACTGCACTCAATTGTGCTGGGTATGGAACCGGGAGACTACTGTACATGGTATCCCTGGATATACAGTACAAGATGCATATCTGCATATTCGTATTGCCATGTCGCATCAGCAGTTCCTGTGGTTTGCTATTGGCAACCTTCACTACCAATTCCAGGCTCTGCCATTTGGACTGGCTACCGCTTCTCGGATCTTCACCAAGGTCATGGCCGTGATGACAGCCCATCCCCATCGCCAGGGAATCAGACTCCTCCCGTACTTGGATGACCTGCTGATTCTAGCAAATTACCACAAAGTCCTCCTCAGTCATTTGCACTTGATGGTGGATTTTCTGCAAGCCCATGGATGGCTAATAAATTGGAAAAAGTCCCCGCTGGTCCCGGCTCAGAGCATGGTGCACCTAGGGGCACTCTTGAACACACACAATCAGAGACTGTTCCTGTCTCCAGACAAAGTCCTGAAACTACAGGACAAGATCAGACACTTAATTCGTCGCCCTCGAGTGTCGATACACTAGGCGATGCAATTCCTTGGCCTGATTGTGTCTTCTTTCGACATGGTTTAGTACGCTCAATTTCACTCTCGTCCCCTACAGCGATTGAACCTATCAAAATGGGACGGCCTACGTCATCGGATCAGATACCAGTTGGTCTTGTTGACTCTGGAGCTTCGTCTGTTGCTATCCTGGTGGCTCCAGGAACAGAAATTGTGCAGGGGCCCATCCTTTCTGGATCTCCAACTGGGTCCTACTGACAATGGACACCAGTCTATGGGGATGAGGAGCGGAGTTGGAACAACACTTGCTTCAGGGTCGTTGGACCAAGGAGGAATCACTCCTACCAGTCAACGTTCTGGAGCTAAGGGCAGTGTTCAATGCACTGACCCTTGCCCAACACCTCTAGTACGGAACAGGCCTGTTCAGGTACAGTCGGACAACGCCACCCTGGTTGCATACATAAACCATCAAGGCGGCACTCAAGGCCACATGACTATGATGGAAGTGTCAAAAATCCTTGGCTGGGCAGAACGCCATCTGACAGCCATTTCGGCAGTGTTCATTCCTGGCGTCCTAAACTGGGAAGCGGACTTCCTCAGTCGCCAGGACGTTCACTCCAGAGAATGGATCCTTCATCTAGAAGTCTTTCAACTCCTGGTGGAAAGGTGGGGCCTACCAGATGTAGACCTGATGGCGTCTCAACACAATCACAAGGTTCCAGTCTTCGGATCATGGACCAGGGATCCACAGGCAGAGTTCGTGGATGCACTGGGGGTTCTGTGGAACTTTCGGATGTCTTACATATTTCCTCCGGTGTCACTCCTGCCCAGGGTACAGCGGAAGTTCAAACAAGAAGGAGGAATGCTAATCCTAGTTGCTCCAGCGTGGCTCAGATGGCATTGGTTCTCAGACCTGCAGGGTCTGTCGACAGGGCATCCCCTTCTACTTCCTCAGCGTCAGGACCTCCTTGTACAGAGCCCTTGTCTTTATCTGGACTTGGCCAGACTGGCTTTGACGGCGTGGCTCTTGAAGCATCACTCCTGAGGGCCAAAAGATTTAATGAGGTGGTAATTTAAACTATGCTGAAGGCAAACTGGCCTCTGCCCGGATTTATTACAGGGTTTGGCATACTTATTTCACCTGGTGTGCTGATAAGAACTATGATGCTGGTAGATTTAAGACTTCCAGAATTCTGGTTTTTCTACAAAGTGGCCTGGATTTAGGTCCTCGTCTGGCCTCCCTCAATGTTTACATATCTGCCTTGTCGGTGTGGTTTCAGCGCAAGATTGCCTCTATACCTGATGTTCATACGTTCACTCAAGGTGTTCTAAATATTCAGCCTCCCTATGTCCCTCCAGTGGCTCCATGGGATCTGTCTGTTGTACTGAATGCTCTGCAAGAGTCTCCATTTTAAGCTCTTGAGTCGGTGGACCTTAAATGGCTCACGGCCAAGGTCCTGTTCTTGGTGGCTATTGCCACTGCAGGAAGGGTGTCGGACTTAGGCACTTTGTCCTGTCGTTCACGCTTTCTGATCTTTCACCATGATCAGGCAGTTCTGTGAACTAGCCCCGGTTATTTACCTAAGGTGGCGTCATCATTTCAGCTTAACCAAGAGATTGTGGTCCTGGCCTTTGTCTCTTCGTACTTGTCAGCCAAAGAATGTTCTTTGGATGTGGTAAGGGCTCTCCATGTCTACGTGGAGAGGACTGTCTCTATTAGGCAGTCAGATGCCCTCTTTGTCCTGTTTAGTTTCCACAAGCATGGCTGGCCTGCGAACAAGCAAACCTTGGCCATGTGGATTAGAATGGTGATTGCACAAGCTTATGCGCGGGCTGGACTCCCCGCTACTGCTGCGATTAAGGCCCATTCTATTCTGTCTGTTCTTGGACCTTCTTGGGCGGCCCGCCATGGCGCGTCCACAGAACAATTGTGCAAGGCGGCTACGTGGTCCTCGGTGAACTCGTGTCTTAGGTTCTATGCCTTTGATACCTTTGCCTCCCAGGATGCTTCTTTTGGATGCTGGATTCTCACATCCGTTAAGGCGCGTCCCCTCCCTTGAGGAACCGCTTTAGGACATCACCAAAGTTTCCCTGCGGAAACATGTGTACCCTGCTGCAGAAAAGAAGTGTTATGGTAGACTTACCATTGTTAACACTTTTTCTGCAAAGTACACAGGGTTCCGTAGGGCGCCCACCCTGACGCACCTTGCTTCTTTGGGTTGTATGGCATTAGCCACTGGTACCTTCTCCTGTTGTGGGTATGTGGTTCTATGTGACTAACATCTGCCTTCTCTCTTGCCTGCTCCTGCATTGGACTGGTTATCGAAACTGAGCTCTCAGTGCCTGGAGGCGGGGTTATAAAGAAGGCCCCTATGCATCCTGGGACAGCTAAAGCTTTAGCCTCTTGGTGCCTCTGGATCAAGATCCACTCTACACCCCGATGTTTCCCTGTGGAACCCTGTGTACTTCGCAGAAAAAGTGTTAACAATGGTAAGTCTACCATAACACTTCTTTTATGAATCATAGTAGTTCTATGCTCTAGTTCATGATATGTCACATTATAGGGCTGCCAGTACACATTATGTAACACAGTACCCCGAATTCCAATTATGGGGGGAATTGCCAATTAGCTGTGGTAATTTACCATGGCTAATTGGTTTGCCAGGGGCTATCCAATTAGCCCTGATGCGGCACGCTCCTCCACCTGATGACAGCACTTATCAGGAATTATGCGATAAGTGCCTTGAAAATACATAAGTCTGCGGCTTTGTATTTTCACAAGAAAAACATGTGTTTTTCGCGGGACCTAATTGGATAGGTTGATAAAAAAGCAAAAAATACATATTTTTCCGCCTGTGGCACTATCGCGGGTAATTGGATACCTCCCTATGACAGTTCATATTATACCACATTACAGCACTGCCCCAGTTCATATTATGCCACGCTATAGTGCCTCCACTTCATATTATGTCACATTACAGTGCCCTAGTACATATTAAGTAACATTATAATGCCTTCCAGTTCATTTAATACCACATTACAATGAGCAATTCCAGGGGTATAACTAGATATAGTGTAGGCCCCGAGGCAAATGTTTGCAAGGGCCACTATGTACCACCCATTGCTGAAAAATATATATAACACGTGTAACTTTGCAGGGAAGGTGGGCCCCTCTCCCTATGACAGTTCATATTATACCACATTACAGCACTGCCCCAGTTCATATTATGCCACGCTATAGTGCCTCCACTTCATATTATGTCACATTACAGTGCCCTAGTACATATTAAGTAACATTATAATGCCTTCCAGTTCATTTAATACCACATTACAATGAGCAATTCCAGGGGTATAACTAGATATATTGTAGGCCCAGAGGCAAATGTTTGCAAGGGCCACTATGTACCACCCATTGCTGAAAAATATATATAACACATGTAACTTTGCAGGGAAGGTGGGCCCCTCTCAGCTCCAGGCCCCATAGCAGCTGCACTCTCTATGCCCTTGTCTGGGGTGGCTGCATTCCTGCAGCCCATAGGTAAAATCCGACACTGCTTACAAACATGAATCATGCCTTATGTTAAAAACATATGTCTTATAGGGTGCCTATTAAGATTAAAAACATGCAGAATCTCCTGCACAAACTAATGCTAGAAATTGCAGTCCCCATTATTCTCAAAGCTTCACCACAATAACTAATACCTTTTGAAGATGGTGTTAGTTGTTCTAAAGCAATGGATTAAACATCGCCAGAGAGGGATCTCCTGGTCCCTGTGCCGAAGCCTTCATATTCCTTTGCTGCCATATACTGTATTGCAATTTTTGTTCTGCACATGCGCAGCCTAATGGCCCACATTCCTAGTGTCGGATAGCGACCTGCACATCTGCACAGCCTAATGGCTTCCTCTGCTAAATTCCTTTGTAGACAGTTTGTGTTTTATCCCTGACTCTTCTCATCTTTGACCCAACACTGTTCGCTTCATCCTTCCATCACCCATTTTTTCCTATAACGTGATTGAGGGCAGTGATATTATTTCCTATATTCTCTACTTAAAGTTTCTGGAGATGAGCTGGGAGACTCTTGGTCTTGGTCCTCCTACTTGGAGGAACAGAAATGCATTGCTGCTCCTACTGATGTCTTTTGGGAGGTGAGTAAGGCACTGGAAAAATACATAACATGAAAAATGTTAATTCCATTAATATAAAAGATTGATAAAACAATAAAAAACAACAACCCTACAATATACTTTTTTAAAGTATTCACTTAAGTAAAATAAACCTCAGTATTATTAGTAGTCACAATAAAAAATAAAAAGCAAAGAAATGAAACAGTTTAAATGCTTCTTCTAATAGATTATTAAACAGTATCAAAATGGATCACTAAATAAATCCAGTATTGTAATCCCAACTAAGCATGACCCGAACCCTAAAGTGAAACTGGAAAATCACGACCATGAAGCGGGGAACTGAAATATAGCTACGGGGTCTGATTTTAACAGTATTTTTAATACTCATTACAGCCTGGAGCATTTCCAATACTGGAGGAAATTAGTACATGGAGAAATATAGAGAAAACCAAATCTGATGGTTCTAGTTATCAGCTGGAGACTGAGAACAGGAGCACTCACTGATCTGTACCTTAAGATTGTAAAAGAACATGAACTCAGATGTGTGAAGTAGTGAAAAGAGTGGAGGAGTTCCCCATGGCAATCAATCAGCTTTGAAGTCACATTTACAGGTGAAACTCAGAAAATTAGAATATTATGTAAATGTTCATTTATGCAGAAGAGCTGAAGGCCGCTATTGAAGCATCCTGGTCTTCCATAACGATAACACCTCAGCAGTGCCACAGGCCGACAGACTCCATCCCACGCCGCATTGAGGCAGTAATTCATGCAAAAGGGGCCCAAACCAAGTACTGAGTACATATGCATGATTATACTTTTCAGTGGGCCGACATTTCTGTATTTAAAATCCTTTTTTTATTGATTTTATGTAATATTCTAATTTTCTGAGATTTTGGATTTGGGGTTATCTTAAGCTATAAGCCACAATCATCAAAATTATAACAAATAAAGGCTTCAAATATCTCACTTTGCATGTAATGAGTCTATATAATATATTAGTTTCATCTTTTAAGTTGAATTACTGAAATAAATGAACTTTTTCATGATATTCTAATTTTCTGAGTTTCACCTGTATTAAGTGCATTCTATAAAATATGTATGATTGCCATGGGCAACTTCTCCACTGGCTCACCCGGACTGGGGCTGTTATATTTCCCTGTATCCCTTACTGATGTAGGTGCGCATTTACAAAAAGGGTCTTGGCCACACATCACAGTCGTGTATCTTTGCCCCACAGATGCGTGTTGTGAGTCACAGAGACGTGGCCTTGTGGCAGATCCTGTCTCACTGCATACCAGCCGAGCAAAGCGCCGGGAGGCAGAGTTGCTCGGCCAGGCTGTGGGGTGGTTAGATCTGCACATCAAGCCTCTAGGCATTTGCCAGAAGTGCCAGATGGCCAGTCTGGACACTTTGTATCAGTGTGCTAGTCGCACTCATCTGGGTTAGCTGAGAAGTATGCATTCAGGCTTTATCTTGCTTTGCCCTATACATGAAAGGGTTTACTTTGGCAAGAACACCTCTGCTTCCGGTTGTACCCCAGTGGGGCATATGACGTGAATGCAATCGGTTCCCCTTTGCACAGTGAAACCTACAAAACCATTATTGCTGTAAAGGGAAGTCAAATTTTTGCATGTGGCTGCATAGGCAGGCTGACTAATCCGCACCCCTCCAGTCTACCTCTCAGGCCCAACCATCCATGTGCTTAACCCTAAAGCAGGGTATACATCTGAAAAATTGGGTTTGTGATGTCACAAAAACCATTTGCTTTGTGGTTTTGCACCATTACACTTTCGTAATTGAACCTTACACAGGGGTGTTATTTCAAAGCACCCAGGGCCCAATTAGGCGCCAGACACAAAGTGGCTGGATTTGCAAGACGGCATGAAAGTCAGATATACTTACGTACTTATTCTAATGTGAGGATTCATAGGACTAACTTGAGGAAGCTGCACCAACCACTGTTTTACAATCCATAACCGTAACTGTCATCGCTATTATTGCCACTTGCACCTGCCCTATGTTGAGTGCAAGCGATACGTCAGACATAGGCTTCCCTTCCCCGTAGCAAGGAAGTATAACTGCATGCCCATAACACTCCCACAACACGCCCATGACATTCCCAGAACACGCCCATGACATTCCCCGAACACGCCCAGAACACTCCCATGAGACAGACCTCTCGTATGCAACTGCAGTTTTGCCACCTATTAAAGCCCATTACAGGAAGAGAGATCCGTCCTAAATCCATCTAAATCGCAATCACAGTTTGCGGACACTCGCTATTTATAGCCATATAATGAGCTGCATCTGACTCAGAATCAGGCCCTTAATTCTAATATTAAAAAGAATAATGCATACAAAATAACCTATACACATACTTGCAGGCAAGCCTTTGCTAAATTTAAGTCATGTCATTTTCATCAGTGTCTGCAGTGTTCAGAAACATAATAGTCTGTAAAATGCAATAGAGTTCTATGGCAATTACATAAGTACTACACTATGACTTGGAAGCTTTGAGGTGCCATCACTTTTGGGGCATTTCACACGGGTCCATGTGCCATACCCTAAAAATACCCCTTAACCGTTTGCCTGGCCGTCAGATACACACTGTAGCCCGGCTGGCAGAAGAAAATCTTCTAGCAGCCGCCAATCACAGAGGGAATCCCGGCCCCTTTGCCTTCTGTACCCTCCCCCATTACCTGCCACACTGCAAGTCACTGTTGATCGGTCTGCACAATAGGACCCCCCACCCGATGACTGCGCAGAGGAGAAGCCGTCCGGAAAATGTAACTTAAGTTGTGATGGTTTCCGATGTTCCGATGGTGATGATCTGATGTTTGGGGGGGAAAAACTTCTATTTAACAAATTTATATATATATATATATATATATATATATATAATTTTCTCTTAA